>NC_139584.1:23130028-23352528 GCF_946808225.1 Silurus aristotelis
TTAATGAACTCTAGAATAGAACATGTGTATCCTCATGTTTCCTGCTCACAGAGCAAAAATATTTTGTGCATTCCACATTACTCTGATTAATAGCCAAGGACCTTTTTAAAACTGTAAACAACAACATTAATAATAATAATAATAATAATATTAATAATAATAATAATAATAAAATAATAAATAAAAATAATAAAAAAATAATAAAATTTTGAACAGTATAATGGTACATAGAATAGAACAGCCTCTAGAGGTGTCTGGAGTGATTCTGTCTATTATGCTGTTTTTGCTTTTTCTTAGTTAATCTTCTGTGCATTACATTTATTTGCAGAATGGAAATATGACACGGCACAGGAAAGACAGTATCAGGGTGTTCAAACATTGTATATACTTTATTACCCCTGTACACTGTATCTTTTTTTTTTTTTAAGATTCTGGCTTACAAAAAAAAGCACTAATGTTAGCTAGATATTTTTGGGTAGCAGGCTGTTCTTAAACAAGCAGTTAAAAATCCTGACAGTGCTGCTGCAGTCAGTACACTGATAATAAATTTATGGCACGACATGGAAATGTCACATCCCCTACTGACGTTGCTGTATAAGGAGCAGTGTACCAACCAAATAACACCTGGTGAGCTGTGGGCCCTTTTCATTGATGAACAATAGAAAATTATATGCATCTGTTTCTTCTTTTTCCTCTGTCTGTTTGCATCTCTCTCTCTCTCTCTCTCTCTCTCTCTCTCTCTCTCTCTCTCTCTCTCTCTCTCTCTCTCTCTCTCTCTCTCTCTCTATATATATATATATATATATATATATATATAATGTTCTCTCTATCATGAAATAAACTAGTAGGATATATTTGATAGCAACTGTCTAATTCACTTACTCATTTTAAGTTTATTACTTTCATTCTTTGTCGCAAGCTGTAAAAACCACAAATGTAGGGTAGTAGAGAATGAAAGAGACACTTCCTGTCTTGCTGAAACAAGATGACATCCTTGTTAGGCGTATACTTCTGCTTATCTGAAAACGGAAAGGAACTTTTCTGTACAGCCGTGTGCCATCAGACTAGTAGGTGACTCAAGCCGTGCATAGGCCTTAAAAGCTCTTCTCTAGCTTCAAGACAAAAAGTCGTCGTGTTTCTGTAAGTGTCGGTCTGCTGTTCTCGTGGAGGTCAGGGAATTAATGGAGTCCAACGTAACACCGGAAAACAAAAACCAGACTGAATACCAACCAGGTAACCCCAGATACACACACACACACACACACACACACACACACACATATACATGTATATGTATATACAGTATATGTATGTGTATATATTCTGTTTTATGTTGAATACAGATTATAATACAGCTTCGTAATCATTTGGAAAATATTGTATGGTATAAAAGCAGTACTGTTACATAGGATCAACTGTATTTAAATATAATGTGTATATTTATGTATAGCACTTTTAGTGTATAGTATTCAAAGTAAGTCGAATTAAAAACATAATACCCAGAACTGAGTTTTGAAAAAAAAAATGAAACCAGATTTTAATTGTATTATTTTTTTATTTTTTTTGTATCTATATTTAGCATTAGTAATGTAAATAAAATTTTTTAAAAAGAGCTTATATTGATTGGATTTTCTAATTGTTACTGTGCAACCTTAACGGTTTTGGACAATAGAATATATTTTGCCAACAATAAGTAAAATGTATCATCATTTATTTATTTTTTTTAAAGTCTAATAACAGGATTACTATACAGTATGTAACTGTTAATTTCATGTTTACATTAAATAAATAAATACTGCATATGGGTTTTGACAATCATCCAGCAAAAGAGATTTCTACCCTCCACTTATGTGTATTTAGATTCAGCCAAAGTAGTTTGTTCACTTTTTGAGACTTACTCCAAAGAGTCCAGAAGCTGTATGAAATGCCAAACTGAACAACAGGAAGTAACAATGGAATCAGTTAGTTTCTTATTTCTTTTTTACAGTGGGGGAAAAACAAGCACAGTTTTGCTGTGTTTTTTTATAGAAGAAAACGAAGACAAATATTAGATCATTGGTTTTGACCAGTGAACAAAGTTAAGAAATGAGCCACTATATTTGGAGAAGTTTTCAAAAAAAAATGTCCATGACCAGGAAACTGTTGATCAGCTGCATGCTAATTGTTGGGATAAAGGATAAAGTTCAGCTTTCAGTTTTCAAAATTTTTACAAAGATTAAATGAATTATATGACATTGTTTTCAACCAATGATTTGACATTGAATTTTTACTAGTATGTCTGTTCATTATAAATAAGCTTTATGGGGAAAAAGGTTTACTGTGTATGATATAACGCAGGCATGATTAACCAAGTAGCAGAAATTCTGCACAGACTCTGATAAGACATGAGGCCCCTTAGGGTTTGAAAAAAAAGTGTGTAACTGCTTTTTTTGGCACAAGGCAAAATTGCTTATTGTTAACCTGAAGGATTAATATACATGAGCATTAGCCACATCAAACCATTTAGCTTTTTTTTATGCAATTCTACTTTTTTTTTCCCCGTACAAAAAATATACACCAAATGCCAACTACATGGCTGAGTGAAAAATTGTAGAGCAGAGCCAAATGGCTAGAGTGATCTCAGCTGACAATAAGGCTAAGCTAACTCAACTCTACAACTTTGGCACACAGAAAAATAACTTAGAAAGCACAGGATGTTAAATCTTGAAAGAGATGGACTACTTCAGGACAACATTGGGTTACATTCCTGTCAGGCAAAAACTAAAATCTGGGACTACTGTGGACATATGACCACTGGAACTGGACAATTAAAAAGTATAAAATGTAATTCAATCTGCTATGAATGATTTCACTTTTAAAATACAGATAGTGGGGTCAGAATTGTGGATTATGTGCATGAACCCAAGACTTTGCCTTACCTCAACAATTCAGGGCATGATGGTGTAAAAGTGTGGGCAGTGTTTACTGTGGGCTTCATATTAGAAACCAAGTACTCTTAAAATACCACAGTCTATCTGAGTATTCTGGATGATGACATCCATCTCTTTATGGCCACCAATGGATATATCAATATGGCAATAAATTTTTTTAGGAAACTCTACAGCACTGTTCATTAAGTTTTATTTGCTTTCTTCTGTGCATCACTTTCTAGGTTATTGCAATCCCATGAAGCCTCCATCTATTGGGACACTTACACTAGCGGCTGGAAATGGGACCAATGTGGGGACAGTGATGACCTTGTGGTGCCCTTTGTTGCATCGTGCCAGCAGTGGTGGCCTGATTAAATGTGAGCAGGATAGTAATGGCACCCATTGGACGGGGGGCATCCCCGAGTGTAAAAGTAAGACTCACACAAGCCATGACACAATTCGCTAATTTACCTTTTTCATGACACTACAGTTATTAGCATACCTGTGATAATTAGGAAGCGTGTTAGTTATAATGGTAATAATCTACCTTTAAGTTGCATACCCTGTGATTCTAAGTAGGGTGGGTAGGATAACTTACCAAAAGAGCTTACTGCTGATTACTAGGTAAGATAATCCTTTCCAAATTGACTTGTTAAAAACAAAAGCAGTCAAAACTAAGCTAATCAAGTGGTGTTTTATAAAAGTTTACAAGAAATATTTGAATTAACAGCATTTTATAATTATGTAAAAAAAAAAAAATTAGTTTTTTTTTTTTTTTACAAGGATTATAGAGAATATATATTAATTTCAATGCATTTTTAGTTCAATTGTATATTATTTTTTTATTGGCTTTTATCATATGCTTTATCCTATTCCTTTCTCTTACTTATATGTTCTCTTAACTATTTAATCTCCTATTAGAAATTGAACACCAGGACTTCCATCTGGCTGTATTGCTGTCAATTATCAGCACAGGCATCATCATAATAATGAGTGTATACTTCATTACTTTGTGTTTGCTGAACTGTGTGAAGAAAGAGGAAGCGAGACAATTGGACAGGTGAGATTAGAGAACAGACGATGACAAGAGTGAAGACATGAAACCAGCCATGGGACAGTCCTAATTTGTATATATTTAAATAATTTCCAAAATACACATAATTCTCTTATTTTCATGTTTGTCAATTATATCAATTGTTCACATTGTACATGTTGTTTATCCTTGTATATACTAACCGGTTTAAGCAGGGGACATTTCGTAGGTCTTTCTGAGGTGCACCATGGAGACCTTTTTGGTTAACATACATGCAAAAATGCTACATTTGATAAAACCTAACTGACATGTTGATGACGTACAAAACCTCCAAACCTTTAATTGAGCTAAAATTTGAATTTATGAAAACTCTTTATACTGTATCAGTATAAAGTCATAGTACATAGTATGACTGTGCCTGAATATGGGGAAAATAAAACGTCTAGCAAACATTCTTTGCCATTGTTTAGCCAAAAGATTTCAAAGGTTTTACCTTTTATTACCACCTGTGTATTCTGCATCATTGTTGAATGTTTGGCATCTATAAAATAGTGGACTTTGTCAATTACAGTACTAATGTTTTTTATCTGCCTGTTTATGACATTCTGTTTGAGACATTATTCAAAACCAGGTCAATATAATACACTCATTCTGTCCAGACTAATATCAAGAGCTCCACAAAGTTTTTAATTAATTAATTCACAGACCTGACTGAGAAAATGATCTGAACCCTAATCTAGTTTAACCTCTTTAAGCAGTAAAAGTCTTCACCATACATTTCTTGTACCTGCTGCCAAGACTTCCACAGTAAGAAATAGTTTTAATCCTTTCTACATTCCTACAACACAAGGGTGAGGATCAGTTGCATAAACATCCATAGACTTTGAATGTTTTAATTATGTGCAAGTACCTTTGTGTTTTCAATTTAGCTGGAATGGGTTGGTCCATTATTATGATTTTTAAGATTAGACTTACTCGATGATTTCTATGGTGTTGATAGCTGGTTGTTATGGTTTTCCTGGTGTTTCCTAGGTTGATACTAGCCAGATGTTATTACTATTCCATAAATGCAAGGTTCAATAAAATGTATTGATATTGCAACCAACAAAATTCAAGTTTAAAACAAATAGAAAGATTTGGGTGGGAGATACAAAATAAAATTCCAGATTATTGCCAGATGCTCTTATCCAGAGCATTTATTCAATTGCATACAGCAGTTAAGTGTTAGGGGCTTGCTCAAGGGCTTAACAGTGCCAGCTTAGTGATGCTGGGATTTGAAGTTACACCACCATTACCACTGAGGTACCACTTCCCATTACACATATTGTATAACTGTTCTCACCACAAAACTAATACTTTACTTTAACTAATACTTTGTAATTTTTGCTTGTAATACTGTACCCAGGCTTTTTGTGTGAGACTCATCATCATCATATCATCATAATCTATATTAGCTTGATTTTACTCCACTCTTCCTTGCATAAATGCTGCAGATCTATCTAATTGTAAGCGCTCTCCAAACCATTCCACGTGTTTTCTGAAAATATTACAGCTGGGCTCAGACTGGGTCATTACAAAATGTTGATCATCATCTGAAGTATTTTTTGCCATAGAGTTATGTTATTTTTTTTAAACATTACATTGGAAGGTAATATTTTTCCCCCTCTTCAGTTGCTTGAAACCAAATTAGATATTTGAAGCTAGTTTTGAATTATGCCTAATTTTATCAGAGCATAACATGTTTTGCCATGTGGTTTTGAATGATTTAGGCCTCTGGATTTTTTTTTTGTGTTCGTTTTTGTTTTCCTTTTAGCTACTCTACCCCATAGCTCAAAAAGGTATGAAATGTGTAGGGGGTGAACATTGTTTTTTTTCAGGAATTTGTCAAGGAATTTGTCAGATTTTTATATGATTTAACTTTTATTTTACATTACACAAAATTTTAACTGTGGTGCTTGCTTATAGGGCATTGGAAAGGGAAAATGCCAGACTTTGGAAGCAGTTAAATGAAGAGGAACAAAGAGATCATTTCTATAATCATAATGGCAGATTAATAAACAACAATAACAACAACAGTAACCAGGAGCAACATTCAAGGTACTATTTAACTCAATTTAATTAATTTTTATTTGTATAGCGCTTTTAACAATGAACATTGTCTCAAAGCAGCTTTACACAGATAATGTGGTGATAAAAAAATGAATATGTTCTTTATAAGAGTAAGATTGTCCCTGATGAGCGAGCCGGTGGCGACTGTGGCAAGGAAAAACTCTCAGAGATGGCATAAGGAAGGAACCTTGAGAGGAACCAGACTGTTGAGGGGTGCAGTAATGTGATCAGAAGCAAACTGTGGTCCTGAGTCTGTGTAGAAGACTGTTGACATTAACTACAGTTTAAATCATCCTCAAAGCTCCTGTTCTTACTCTGTAATTTCATGGATCCCTAGGGCGTTGATGAGAATCTATTCCCAGCTGCACAGAGTGGCCTCTAATCGAAGAAAACACTATCCAGAGGCAGGCCAGGATGAAGTGGGCAGATCCTAGGAGGGGAAAGGGGCAGGAACAGTGATCACTGGAACCTCAGGAGCATGTTTAACGCGACCAAGAGAGAGAGAGAGAGAGAGAGGAGGGGGGGGGGTTGTGACAGGAAGAGAAAGATATGGATTATTATGTGTCACTGTGCACTCTCCAGCAAGACTCGCTATGGCAGCATAACTAAAAGAGAGAGCCGGAAGGTAACACCGACATGAGGGATCTCTGGATAAGAGAAACGACCCACCACACCACAGCAGATCATCAGATCTATAGCCATGATCTCTTTAGATCTGCTCTCTTACCTAAAAAAAAAAAAATCTACTGATAAAATACTGGACTAAAATTTGTTTTCAGCTTCAACTTGAACACTGAGAGTCCCAAACACTGGTTGGAAGGCTGTTATAACTGTGGGGCTTTATAAGAAAAAGATCTGCCCCCTGCTGTAGTCTTCATTATTTGAGGTACCAAGAAATAGCCTCCACTTTTTGATCTAAGTAGGCGTGGAGGATCATATTGGTACAGAATTTCACTCGGATACTGCAACACAAGACCAATAAGTGCTTTATATGTCAGTAGTAGTATTTTATAATCAATGCGAGATTTAATTGGGAGCCAGTGTAGACTGATCAAAACAAGGCTTATGTGGTCATATTTTCTAGATCTGGTAAGGACACTTGCTGATGCATTCTGAACTAACTGAAGCTTGTTTATACAATTACTCGAACACCCAGACAGTAAGGCATTACAGTAGTCTAATCTAGATGTAACAAAAGCATGAACTAGTTTTTCTGCATCCTGTAACATCATATTTCTAATTTTAACAATATTTCTAAGGTGAAAGAAGACAATCCTGGTAATATTATAAGCAATCAATAATTACACCAAGGTCTTTGACTGCTGTACACACTGAGACAGAAACACCATCCAGAGATGCTACGTAACTGGAAGGTGTACTTCTAGCTGCATGTGGTCCTAGTAAAAGTACTTCCAGCTTATAAAAGTTGAGCAGAAGGAAGTTATTAAACATCCACTGTCTAATGTTCTTTAGACACTCCTCAACATTTTTAAGCTGATCTCTCTCATTTGGCTTTGCTGAAATATACAGCTGTGTATCATCAGCAAAGCAATGGATGGAATTACCATGTTTAAGTATAATTTCGCCCAGTGGCAGCATATAGAAAGAGAAAAGCAGTGGGCCTGAGACAGATCCTTGCGGAACACCAAACTTTACCTCAGCGAGTGTGGAGAACTCACCATGTACATCAACAAACTGAAAGCGATCAGTCAAATAAGACCTAAGCTAGGAGAGAGCTGTTCCCTTTATACCAACAATGTTCTCTAGTCTAGCAAGCAGGATATTATGATCAATGGTGTCAAAAGCTGCACTAAGGTCGAGTAAAACAAGTAAAGAGACACAACCCTGATTAGAGGCCAATAACAGGTCACTTACCACTTCAACTAGAGCTGTCTCTGTGCTATAATGAGGTCTATATCCTGACTGATACATTTCAAAAATGTTGTTCCCAAGGAGATGTGAGCATAACTGCTGTGCTACAACCTTTTTTGTAAAATCTTGCAGATAAAGGGGAGGTTTGATATTGGACTATATAGAGGACTATATAGAGGTTTCTTCATTAGGGGGTTGATAACTGCCAGTTTGATGCATTTAGGTACATAAACAGTGCTGATGGTAGAGTTTATTTATTTTAAAACAGGTTCAATTACTTCTGGAATTATCTATATTCTATAATAAGTCGTTTTCTTTTTGCCTGTTTTTAAACTCACTCTGTTGCTAGCATTTGGAATTTTGCTTTTAATGTGTAGTGAGCTGTGTGCAGATATGTGATCTACATGCACGTAATATCCACTTAGAAACACACACAAATCCTAGAAAGAAACAACAATAAATTTGCTAACAATTGCTAAAATAGTCAAACCAGCTGCTAAGTGTATCAAGTGTTAAGTTGTTTCTCTCTGTTTTATAGGTGTCATCAGAAAAACTCTTCTGATTCCCAACCATCCACCAATCACAGCCAGCCCTGGGGCAAATGCCCCACTCCCCACACCACAATCACCATGAAACCAAACCATTGCAACAGCAACAGGCACACAGATTCCTGCTGATATTGGACAGACTGGAGGAGACACTTTAAAAAGGGAAATCCTTACCTGCGTATCAAATCTGGGCTGTAACTGAATTTTAATAGTTCTTTAGCATTTAATAATGAACAATTAATATACATAATTTTGCAAATTGTGCCCATTAACCCATAAGAGCAATAGTGTGGTTGGGCATCAATGTCAGACAAGAAGGCCCAGCATGGTGTCAGCATTCAAGTTGATTTCAAAGGTGTCTAACTGAAAAGGTACTGGTATGGGGCTGGTGGTCTCTAAGACTCTTTTTTCTTCAAAGAATGTGAAAAATAGGACTACTTAACATTTTATAGCAAACATGACATTTAAAACAAATGTATCACATAATTGAAGTATGAAAATTGACTTTTTGGTGTTCTGTAATTTAGGCTTTATATCACCTGTTGGAAAAATCAAATAGCTTGTTAATCATGCTCACACTTTAACACTTGCCAAAATGGCTGATTTTTTTCATTTTCTTCTAATATATTGTATAAATTGTATCGAGAAGCAAAATGAAATCTTAACATCGTTTTTTTTTTTTTTTTTTTTTTGTGTATTTTTTTTTTCATATTAGTTAAGAGAGAAAACTCTAGAACATTTTGAGAGCAGCAAGTTTGAGTAGTAGGTGAGGTTTGATATAAGTGAATGGCATACATCATACTGCCACTCTGGATACTTCAAGTGGCATTGCAAAAGACGTTTTGGCAACAATCAAATTGTCTAAAAGTGGCATAAACCACAGTAGGTATGCAAATCTGCATGCACATACAAAGACACACAGTGATGTGCTTCAAAAATTGTGGCATGTGAGGGGAGGGCCCTCATTTGTGATACTATGGGCCAAATTTTTAGGTACACACACAACTTTAAAAAAGTTGGGACAATTGTGTAAAATGTAAAAAAAAAGAGTGAAATGATTTGCAAAACTCAATAACCCATATTTTATTCATAGTAAAACATAGAAAACATATCAAAACACATATCAAAAAACTTTAAACTGAGGAAATTCTCCTTATTTTAAGTTAAAGAAATGTTATTTCAACGACTTGAAATATCTCATCATCTACAGTACATAATATCATTCTGAAGATTCTGAAAGACTGAGAAATCCCTGTGCATGTGGGACAAGGGCAAAAATCAATATTGGATGCATGTAATCTTTGGGCCCTCAGGCATCATGCATTAAAACAAGTATGATTCTGTAATGGAAATCGCTGTATGGGCGCAAAAAAATCACTGTCTGCAAACACAGTTCACCCGTCATACACAAATGCGGGTTATAGCTATACCATGCAAAGAAGACGACATTGTAAACATGGTCCAAAAATGCCACCATGTTCTCTGGGTAAAAGCTCATTTAAAATGGACTGAGGCAATGTAAAATACGTTTCTGTGTACTGACCAATCAAAGTTTTAAATACTTTTTGGAAACCATGGACCCCACATCCTCCAGACTAAAGAGGAGATAGACCATATGACTTGTTAACAGCACTTAGTTCAAAAGCTTACATCTCGGATGGTATTGGGGGTGCTATAGTTCCTTTGGAATTGGCAGCTTGCATATCTGGAAAGACACCGTCAACACTGAAAGGTATATACAGGTTTAAGAGCAGCATCTGCTTCCATCCATATAACATCTATTTTTTAGTGAAGGCCTTGCATATTCAAGCAAGACAATGCCAATCTGCTTACTCCATCTATTACACAAGCATGGCTTCATAGTGGAAGAGTCTGAGTGCTATTTTGGCCTGCTTACAGTTCAGAACTTTTACCATTTGGCAACATTTGGCACAGTATAAAAATGTAAAAATATACAACGAAGACCAATTTTTTACTTCACTTCTGAGAATGCTGCACATATATGTCTCAAACGTATATTTATATACAACGCACAGACTCAGAAACTCTTGTCCACAAACCAGAAGCCAAACTACAATTAACCTAATCTTCTCTCAGTCGCAAACAACAGTGGTAGGTGAACTCTGGAACTGGCTCATAATAGTGTCTGAGCATCTCTCACTGGGGTGTAATCTCTTTTATACTGTAGACCTTGACTTTGAACTCACAACGCTTATACCAGACCAAATCTGTGTTCGTAAACGCTGAATGCTATGGCACATACACAATAAAAGTAGAGTATACTGTGTATCTGTATACTGTGCTACTCCCTCATCATATTTTGTGCTTTGTGTTGTTCTGTTGTGTGTCAGGAAAGCCCTTTTGTTGTGGCATGTTGTCTACGTAGCAAAGTGTAAGCCTCAAAACCGTTGTTCATCGTCCATGCCTCATGGACTCACGCTCTCTCAATGTGGCACTGAGTTTTTGTCCTTTTGGAAAAAGCCTAAATATTTTGGTCCTCAGTTAAGGCATGATGGCCAAGTTGTGTGGGTCTTGGTAAAAAGAACAAACAGCTTTTTGCTGTTGCTTGATGACTTATTTGACTTATAAAATTGTTTACACATGCTCAATGGGAAAACATACTTTTTGCATGTATGCGGTCTAGAATCAAAGCCCTTGCATCTCCGTGTGTGTTGTTTGGTGTTTTGTCCGACGCTTTATGAACCAAAAGGTCAGGCTGAGATGACCTTGTTTGTCTGTTTTTATGATAATCAACCGAATTTTAGGAAATTTAGGATTCGTTTGTGGCATGATGGCCAAGTGAAAATTTTGTGTACAAATGGTGAATGTGAAGAAAAGCAAGAAGTGTGTAGTGCCCAGTTATAAAGATGCTTTGACAATAACTAATTTGTAACTTGCTCTTGGACTGATTGAATCACACCAGTTATTTTCATTGCTAGCTTTGGCTTATAAAGGCCTCACTGGTTCAGTAATTTTATGTATACTGTCTCATCTTATTTAGCACTTTGTCTTCTTTGGTTGTCATCAGAGCACTTTTATTTTGTCCTGGTGGCCAAGTGACAAGGTGCTGGTCTCTTAAATTGAAGAGCACAAATTTAATCCCCAGTCATGCCTTCTGGCAACATGTTCTATTGTTTCCGTTGCCTATGTGGCACTGAGGTAATCATCTGTTAGGGAAAAGGCAAACTATTTAGTTTTTTCATTTTCACTCATCCACTACAGGGGGTTAACCAAAACCAGAAGGCAATGCTCATTTGGGGCTCGATTTAGAAACGATGGCTATGTTGTAAGGTGTAAAGAATATAGTTCAGTGGGTTTGTATGTATAAGGCATGAGGTCACATGTTCAATCCCCTTCATCACCACTTTTATGTTGTGGCCTAAGACCAAGTGTGATGCAAAGCTGCTGGTAAAACACACTTGTTTATGTAAACAACATGTGCAGTGGTATGTACAATGCAAAAATGTGTAATCTCAACAACAAAAAAAAAGTAATATTATTAACATAGTTCTCTGACTGCTGGAATCACTAGGTTTTTTTCATGAAAAATGATAATTATATATAATATGGTCTAATACAGTATTAGCTTAATTAATATAGCACCGTACTATATTAAAACAATCTAAACGAGGTTGAGGTAGATTATTACTTTTTGTATATGATGGCATATGAGGGTCAACATATTCACTAACTGTTTGACACATTCTCTTTTTCCGTCAGCTACAATGGCTTGTGTCAACCCCATATAAAATACAGAATACTATAGTTTACATTTAAGGCATGCCAAGGTCTTGCTCTCCTTTTTGTCTGCACTCTTGTGCCCCTACACTTCTGCTCACACACTTACATCCTGTAGTCGTAGTTGATTTATCACTCTGGCAATAGACCAAACATGGTACATAAGACAAAACTAGACATTACAGGAGGAATATTATCCATCATAATGACACCCCAACTTCATCCCACAATGATTTTAATAAAATAACACCTCTCCTCGTCATCTAACTGTTATATATATATCAAATTGAAACAAGCTTGAATTTGAGGAAGATTGGCTGTGCCAACCCTATGTTAGACACTACAGCTTAAATTAAAGACACTTTTCTGAGCACAGTTAAATGCAATGTATTGCTGTAGGGGCAGAGATACAGTGCACCAAATTCTGCCCCACATATGCATATCATCTACATGACAGTAGAGACCATGGCACTAAACTGCATGACCAAGAGGCAAAATGTGTGTGTGTGTGTGTGTGTGTGTGTGTGTGTGTGTGTGTGTGTGTGTGTGTGTGTGTGTGTATATATATATATATATATATATATATATATATATATATATATATATATATATATATATATATATTCTGGAAAAAAAAAAAAGAGGGGCAAGACCCTAAACTCTGGGGGGAGTCTTTGTAAAATAGATACAGAACACGATAAAGTCTGCCAGAAAAATTGAAAGAAAGCTTATGCCAGATATATTAATAGAAGACAGATGATGAAGCAGCATGGCATATGTGTGAACAGGATTATTTTGAATGATCCTATAATATATTATAAATATAAAAAAAAAAAAATCAGTGCAAACCTTTCAATTATAATAAAAAATTATTTTTATAGGTATTCTATTCTCATATCTGGGACATACATCTAACGAATAGGGTGCATAGAAAACCCCAGATATTTTTGTACACAAAAAGGTCAAAATAAAGAAATAGAGGCTACCATTTCCAAATCCCGCATCCAACCGCACCCTGTGCAGATGTTCATTTTTTTGCGCACATTTATAGTCATTCACAGGTTAATTCTTCCTCATCTCCACCTCACCTCTGCTGTCACCGAGTCTCCAGTGTAGCCTGCTTTCCTATTGGATTCATTCGTCACAACGTTGTTATGGGCGTGGAGAAGATGGAGACTACGAAACCCCCTGGCTCGAAATAAAAAAAAAAAAGGGGTTGCGTAAGAACATTTGTGGGATCCCGGAGCACTGCGAACATTTAATAGTATTTTATTGCATGCGCACTGAATGAAAACCCCACATTAGATGTATAGCTGTAGCTCTGGAAAACATCTGATCTCGTCATCTCTTAAAAACCACGAAAAGCATTTCTTTATTAAGGACGCCAGGAGGAAAAATCGAGGCGAATGGTGGTCTTGGGTTCTGTCGACATGGTCTTCATGGGAGATGCGGAGATCAGACGGATAGAGGCATTTGATTGATGGTTATTATTCACAGACGAGCTGCTTTTATTGCCACGGATGTCCAAAGACGCTGTTTTATTGGAGTCAGCAAACTGAAAATGCTACAGATCCTGGGCGTCATCTTCTGTGTTCCTTTCGCCCCAGCTTTGAGGGGGGCAGCTTGGGTGTTTGCTGGTGTTTGCTGACCGGACATTAGGGGCAGGTTGCGCTCGTGCATATACGCAGCCTAAATTAAACCTTCCACACTCAGCTGTAATTGCGCCAAATGTACGTCAGTTATCGCTCGTTTCTTTTTGCGCAGGCAGCGCGTGCGAAACGTTCACAGCGCCGACCACGCGAGTAGACCCCGCACGCCGTTTTTGTGCTTATCATCTCGATTAACGGATCGATTCGAAAGTTGTTCGAAACAGATCTTGGTTGCTTTTCGTTTTATTATTTGGTGGATGGTGCGAAATTGGCCCATGTTGAACTGCGCCAGAGTGCGTGCGCTGCATGAACTCGGCCGCCGCGCCCCCGTGGTGCAAACGACGCCGGTCCACGTGAGCTGGAAACGATCAGGCGAACATTGTTAGAGAAGACTGTGTGTGTGTGTGTGTGTGTGTTTTATAAACAATGGAGCCCGGCAGCGGACTCAAATCCGCTGACGGTCCATCGATGTCCAAGTGTCCATCGGTTCCCAATTGGCAGTGCGAGCTCAACGGGAGTATGTATGGCTCTGTCAGCGAGGGCAACGTGAATAAGATGGACGGCTCGGGCGCGGTGCGTGGTGCCAGCGACCCGAGCGCTTATCCGCCGCTGTCGAGTTGCCGGCGCTCCGGCGGCCACCGCTTCATCCGCAGAAGTTTGTGGTTTGCGGACGACGAGCAGCCGCACGAGGCTCCGGAATACGACGTCCGTAGCGACACTTCCACCGTTTGCCTGCGAACGATCGTGGACCGGACCAGGCGCGCTTGGTCCAGTTTACAAGAAGGCTCGAGTACCGAGAGTCAGGCCGGACAAAAGGACAGTGCCACGGAAAGCACGAGTGCCGACGAGGAGAAGGACAGGGCCGGTCCCCAAGTGAACGCAGAGGCACAGGACTGCAGGAAAAGCGCCGTGAAGACCGCGAGCGAGGAGAACGAAGAGGAGGCCGAGATGAAAGCCGTAGCCACGTCTCCCAGCGGCCGCTTCCTCAAATTCGATATCGAGCTTGGAAGAGGCTCTTTCAAAACCGTCTACAAGGGCTTGGACACGGAGACCTGGGTGGAAGTGGCGTGGTGCGAACTCCAGGTACGTAAAGGTGTGGATCTGATTGCAGCACAATAAAAACGTGTGCAACCGTTTAGAGACTGAAATATCATCTCAGAAGATACATTACATCACCCGACCTACTTCTGCTCCATAACTAAATATGCGTGCCCTGGTCATGATCTACCTGTTGCAATAAAATAATACAAATACAGTGGGGGGGGAAATGTGCAATGATTTAGAATGAACTGACACAACTGGTGTATTTGTAATGCAGAATTTTATAAAGCAATGAAAAGAATGAGCTGTCAGCACAAGACTTCATCACAGCTACAGTATGAAGTGTTCTGGGGCTCAGCCAACTGCTCATTAGCAGTCCATAGTCTGGACAAAAAAATACTCTCAAGCTGTGTTGTTTTACTGGCACTAAAATGCTGAGAGAGGCCTGGGTACAGAAAGAGAGACAGCAGTAACATGCACAATAAAAACCCCACAAAAAAGAGCTTTTATTCAAGATGATTTTATCATTTAATGCATGGCAGTGGTTCTAAACCCAGAAGTAGTTGGGATGGTCCAAAATCCTTAAAGAAATGCAAACTATTCGGAACATCTGTTTATTATGACGATGAATTAAGCCATATTTTAAGGAATATAATATGGCAGTAGTCATGAGCAGTGTCAGGGTAGATAATTTTTTAGCTATGAGTCCCAAAAGTGGAGGTGCAGGATATGGAATATAATCTGGAAGCAGTCATGAGCAGTGAAAACTGTTGATCTGACATTGTAATATGTCGTTTGAGTTCTCAAGTTGCAGCACCATGAGATATTTCTACATATGTGGTCTTGGTGTGATTATGCAGGTTTTTTTTTCACTTGTATAAAGTATAAGCAGTAGATTTACAGTTCTTTTAGTGGTACTAACAGGCTCAAAAAGTGTCCCAGTTCCACAGGCCCCCTGTACACAAAGAGCGGTTCATCAAGATATGGTTTGTCAAGGTTGAGGTGGAAGAACTATAGCAGAGGTGCCCAAAGTATGACTTCATGACTTGGTTTTTGCTCTGATGTGCATGGTCAGCTGTGAGGCTTCTTATTGAGAGCTGTGTGCCTTTCCAGATCATGTCAAATCAATAAACTTTTCCAATCATCTCCGGAATCATCAAGAGAACTGTGAGGCACCTGAGCCATTGTTTGAGTGTTGTGAAGGGTCTGAATACTTTATATACATGTGATTATTTTATCTATTTGTTTAATTTTCTAGAATTCTATTTTCACTTTGTCATTATGGGGTACTGAATGAGAAATCATTTTGAACGATTGTAGTATCAAGCCTCAGCATAACAATATTGAAAAACGTAAAGGGGGTCTGAATACATTCTGAATGCACTGTATATTATATTAAAATGAATGATGACATGGTTTTTCATATTGATCTTTTCAGAATATTTAGAGGTTAATAGATAGGAAAACACTACTCTGTGATCTGCTTAACAGTTTTCTAGTTCAGTAACAGTTATAGTACAATGAACACAATCCCATTTATTTTCATTAAGTTCAATGCCTAATACAGTTATTCATGCGATAAGCTATGCAGCCATATTCTTGTAACACTAATGATTTTTATGAGTCATAAATTTTTTCTAAATTGTGCTAAGTCAAATTCACTTATATTCGTTACATTTCATTGTAATTTACTTTATTTAGCTTAGAAAATGAGACAAATGTTACGTTTTAATTAGAAATGCAGATCTAAGTCATTGGCATCTGCCCCCTATATGGCATGGTGGGCCAAGTAAAAGGTCACCCCAGGCTAACTTTGACTAATGGATCCTAGTTCGGTTATCTCTAAACTAGAGGAAGATGCACAGAGCCCTTAGCTCAACCCTACTAAACTCCCTTGTGATGAAATGGAATCCTGACAGAACCCCAGACCTTCTCACATCACTACCTGACCTCACTAATGATCTTGTAGTAACAATTCTCAGAGCTACACTTCACAGTCTAGTGAAAAGTCTAGAAACGTGGAGGTTAATGTATACAGTATCGAGTGTACACTATCTGGAAAAAACACATATGATAAGACAGTGAGGTGTCTACAGATGTTTAGTGCTCTTTTTAAATAAATTTCAGTATTTATCGTGAATTGATAAATAAATACTGTATTGTAGAAATGTCTATTTGTATCGTATCACCTACCTGACCTGCAGTCAGTATTTTGCTGGAGAAAAGGGGTAGAGGAGAAGTTGGCAGGAAATCAATTCAGCAGTCGTTTGAGACAAATGTCCAGTCAATTGTGAACTGTCTTTGGTGTACTGGTTTAGGAAAAAGGGTTTATTATTTTACAGTAATAGCGTATAAACACGAAATGTGAAGTTGGCCATGTTTTAGTGATATGTTTTGGTTCATTAAATGGAAAACATCTCTGAAGTAATTTTTAGTCATAATATTTGAACCTATATATAAAAATCATTGTCAATTATTACTATAATCATTGTTAATCTATAGAGTTAGTAAAGTTATTAAGGAAAGTAGGAGCATTAAACAAGAAATGATTCTTCTCTGGATAAAACCTTTTGAGAGCTGGTGCACAAATCAGCCAAAGGTAATGAGGGCTTATTGTAGAGTTTTTTCCTCCCCTATTTGTTTTGAACAAAATGATTTCAAAGTTTTCTTATCATGCTCATTGAAATCATGGACAGATTACAGTTGCTTGCACTTCTTAAAGTTTATTTACTAAGGACCAATATCTGCACAATATTAGGTCGTTCATGGTAAACATTTGGCTGATCAGTATATACAGTGAGGGAAATAATGATTTGATCCTCTTACAAAAAAATGAACAGTCTAGAATTTTTATCTATTGTTTTATATATTTTAACAGAGAGAGTCAGTCTATAAAAAGAAATCCATAAAATTCGGACTTCCGCAGACCCAAATTAGTCCTGTCCTTTTAAGAAAGAACTCCTAATATCAACTCATTATGTGTATTAAAGACACCAGTCACAGAATCAAACTTTTCCATTTAAACCTTCTTTCTCACAAAGCTTCTTGCTCATGGTCTTGTAGCCCATTTCAGCCTTGTGCAGGTCTACAATCTTGTCCCTGATGTCCTTTGATATCTATTTGGTCTTGCCCATGGTGGTGGAGAGGTTTGAATGGAAGAGGTTGATTCTGTGACTGGTGTCTTTTATACACATAATGAGTTGATATTAGGAGTTCTTTCCTATAGGGACAGGACTAATTTGGGTCTGTGGGGGTGAGGATTCTTGCTGGTTGGAAGGGGATCAAATACTAATTTTAACTCGATTAAATACAAATTAATTTAGAACCTTTTATAAAAAGAAATTTAATGCATTTTGTTTTATATTCTGTCTCTGTTAAAATATACCTACCATAAAATGCTAAACTGTTAATTTCTTTGCAAGGGGGTAAACTCACAAAATCAGCAGGGGATCAAATAATTATTTCCTCCACTGTATGTTTTTTTTTTTTTTTTTTTTTTTGCAGTTTGATACCCTGCCAGAATTCATGAGCCTGGTGTTCACCTTTTGTCTTATTGAAAACAACATTTTGGCCCATGCCCAAATGCTTCGCAAGCACCTTATCTTGATTATCACAATGTTGAGGTATTTAGAATGATTAAATCCTCACTTTTGTTTTTTTAGCACAGGGGAAACAACTTGTGCAATATTTTTACTTATACTTATCAAGCTTATGGTTTGAGTAGAGTTGTGTTTTTTTTTTTTTTTTTTATTTAGTTTTTTTGTTTAAAATAAGCTAAAAATCTATACTTTTTTATTATTATTTTTTTTTTAGTATGGATGAGTCATCCAGGCAATCTTGTAATATAGATTTACAATCAGCACAGTGTCTTGGTTTATTTGCTTACATATTTTGATGCATACATCAAAAATCAGATCTGTCAAATGACATTAGGTCCTATATTGGCCCCGAAAGAAGTTCCACTACAGAGATTGAGAGAAAGTGAGAGAATCATAAACATACTTCTTTGATTTCCTCCGACGTTCCTATAAACATGCAGTTAGTTTGCTTGTTCATGGTAAATTGCACCTTGTTGTGAGTGTGTGTGTGTGTGTGTGTGTGTGTGTGTGTGTGTGTGTGTTGTGTGTGTGCGCGCGTGTGCATGATGGTCTGTGAAGGAATGGTATCCTAGCCAGGGTGAATTCTAATTACCTTGTGCACAGTATGATGCATTTCATGCAAAATGTAAGAACCACTAATTTATTAAAAAACAAATTGCTTTAGAAAAGTGGTTGTTATGCAACTCATTATTTGTGACAAAGTTTATTTAGAGCTATATATAAAATGACTCTTGTTAAAATAAATGTATTTGCAATTCTTGGATATATCCCTTGACATGGTTTGATTCTGATTCAATATTTATTGTTAATTTTTAAATTATACCACAGACCATCTTGCAAATAATGTAATATTCAAATGATGAAGCACCATCGTTTCTTAATGAGATTCAGTTTGAGTGGAAATGCTGGGAACTCCATCAAACAGCCATTTTTATCAAGTACAGCAATGTCTTTTTGTCAGCAAGTGATTATTATAGTCATCAGCCTTGTCAAATGTTTCTGCTGTTGACTAAAGGCTGATTCGTTGAGTTAACATTTACATTTTTCTTTTTACCCTTATGTGCTATTTTCCCCTATTTGTTTTGAATGCCAGTTTTGGATCAATGATCTCTGGCAGTTATTTGGGCAGATTTAGTCACTGATGTGTCATTTATCACACTGGGTGAGGAAGTGTATATAGACATACTTTTAAGTCTTACGTTTCAGCTATGCTTATTTGTGTGCAAATGTCTCTTTCCTGATCTCTTTCAATTTCTCTGCCAGATGTCCGTTCCTTTTGATAAAATAAATTTTTTATTTTTGGTAATAAATAAATCAGTCAATTGTATTAGCCTGTGAGAAACTCAGTTGAGTCTGAGGTCCTGTTCTATATCTTCTAATAATAATTTATGTCACAAGTGCTCTATATGTCCTAATTCAATTTTAAAACTGCAAATGAGTCTTTTGTAATACAAAAGAACGCAAACATTCCATATACAGTGCTGTTACCCGTGACCTACCTTGTTTAGACTTTAGCGATTTGTTTGTGTCTCTGTGAATTCCAGCATTGACTCGGTATCAAGATGGCTTTCCACTTTCACCCACATTCAGCATTCATACACTCCACCAAATACCTAATTCCTTTATCTCAAAGCAGCAATTGAATTATGTGTTAAGATTTAACGCTTCCATTTTCATGTGTGGAAAATAAGAATTCAGAGCTGAAATCAGAGCAATGGTTTTATAGTTGCATTTGTCTACTTACAAGAAGTTCATATCTGTCTGGCTGGCTAAGGAAACAACAATTGTGCACACAATTACCAATTCATATCGAGATAAACACCTCAATAATGAAAAGAACAAAAAAGTGCACAAGTGGAATGTGAGTAGTGTCTAGTAAACACCAACTTTACTGTATTCTACAAAAATCTGTCCATGATTTCAATGAGCATGATGAGAAAACGTTCAAATTATTGAATTAAAAACAGTTATTGGAGGGAAAATTCTAAAATAAGCCCTCATTAACTTTGGCTGATTTGTGCCCCTAGCTCATTCTTGATTTAATGTAACTTAAAAGTTAATCATGAACAGCAATGCATTGACTGCAAGACCTCAAATCATAAACAATTTATCGAACATAAACAATTGTAATATTTCAAAGATCTTCACATACAGAAGGACTTTTTACTGTATTTCAGCAAGTCAACATTTATTCCCAATTATTGCCCCACATGTGTAGCCTTGAGTCCCTCTAGAAAAGATAATCATGCTCGGATATGCTTTATTACTAACTGTTTTTTTTGGATCTTGAAGCAGATCCTAAGAACATGATTAGAGTGGTGTTATGCCTGAGTTTATAATTGATAAATTGGATGTAATTCAGTTTCTTGTCCATAGAGTTTTTGTTGGCTGGGCTACATTTTGTATTGGGTGTACAGCATGCTTACTCAATAGCCATGTCTTCTAATCCATTCTACAAAACACCAATTACATTATCTCTGCTTCGATGTGCTCTTATGTTGTTTTCACTCTATAGTCCTATTTTTAAACACATGGTATTTTTTTTTTTTCAAGCCTGCTTTTTCTATCATTTGCCAGTATAAAATAAAGGTTTTTGAAAGCTCTATATTTTAAGAGTGGCCCATTATAAGCATTGTTCTCTTTTTATAATTTAGCTTTTGTGCAGCACATGGTATTCTGTGGATACTGGTCATTTGATAAACAGATCTTGTGTGGAGATGCTGGGGTAGAGTGGGCTTTGGCCTTGATTGTTCGATACTGACTTGAACTTGGTTGTTTTTTTTAACAACATGCTGGTTTAATTTAGAATAATGAGGTCTTTATTCACTTTTTCTTTTTTAAACGGAAAGTGTAAAGTGCTGCTAAATATTTAATAGGATTTTTACTTGTTTGTACATGCATTGCTTTTTAGTGACAAGTTATTTAAGACCAAAAATTGAGATTTCTTTTTGCTGTGTCGGTATTAAAACAAGGATAAAATTTAATTAAAATAAAAAAATTTGATTGTTTTTTATAACTATTTTTAACAGGGCTTATGCAACACCAAATGATTCACCTAACAGAAAAGCATGTTTGACAAAAATATATACATGCTTTTAATGAGAATTTTGGAGAGGTCTCATCTCTGCCTTGTCCGAGTCAGCAGAAAATCTCACTCTTCATATATGTAGCCGTAAAGAGCCAAAGCATAGAAATGCATCATGTGCTAGTGGAGAGTTTTCTGCATGCTGTCACAGTTCAGTTGTAACATTTGATTCCACTGTAGAAGGGGTTTGGTTTAGTACTATTGATTCTGGGGTTTCAAATTCGATGTTAAGCTTTCCTAGTAGAAAATAGTGCATGCACCTCACATGAGGCCAGCAGGCAGTTTTCTTCAACTGGGCTTTGAAATGTACAGTTGCCACAGCCTTAATGTCATCTGAAAACCTTGACTCTCTTTCCAGTGTATTCTATTATTCTATCTATGTACAATAAACAAATTTGTTATTCCACAGCTTCACCTGGGCTAATCAGGCAAAAACTATCCTGGACTGCAGCAACATCAATATGTTTTATGTCACTCGGCCCACTTAAGAGGGAAATCATGTGGTGTTGTATTTTGCGGTTATGACCGTCATGCATATGTTAATAGAGCACAAGTTGTTTTCATAAATTGAAGATTATACCAGCGTAGGCTTGGCAACTTGTGTTGGCTTTTTGTTCTGAAGTAATTTTTTCTCTCTTATTTCTTTTTAAAAATGAAATTCTAACACACACACACACACACACACACTCAAAAGCAAATTCTTTAAAATGCCAATTTCACATTACATTGCATCAGACATTGCATTCAACTCGGTGAGTGATTTAAAACTTAGAAAGAAGTTAAACCAGAGCTCAGTATGCATGTTTAAAGTGGTGCTTTTTTTTTTCTTCTTCTATTTTTCTGTTTGTCTACTTTCTGAATATGGAATAATGATAATTATGTCCCATCTGCTATATTTATGAATGTTTCAATTAGGTGGGTACATCTATTGGACAGAGAGGAAAGAAAATGTGATTAATGCAATGGGTATAATAGAATTAATGACACCGGTCACTCGATCAGCTTATTCTCATTTGTCTGTTAATTTTAGTCTGTATTCTAATTCATAGATACCTTGTATAGTCCTGGGGCTGCTTCATGTGTGCTTTTTAAGCATCCTTTTCACTCTTCTGGGAAGATGTTCCACTAGATTTTGGAGTGTGCTAGTGGAGATTAGTAAAGCCAGGTACTAATGTAGGGTGAAGAGGCATGGCCAGTCTTCACATTCATCCAAGTTCTGTAATGTTTAGGTCCGAGCTCTGTAGCAGGCCACTCGAGATCTTCCAGACTAACCTTTGTTAGACTGGAAGCTGGCTTTGTCCACAGAGACACAGTCATGCTGGAACAGGCTTCGGTCTTCTAGATTAAATGAAGGCAAAATGTAATGCTACCACATCCCAAGTCATCCTATAAAATTGTGTGCCCCCATCTTTGGGGTAACAGTTTGGGGAAGAACCACCTATGGCTTAAAGATTTATTTATATCAATACTTATGTCTGTATAGTGTACCATTTTCTTTAATCATTTAAGATGTCTTTGCACATGTTTTTTATAAAAAATATATATTTTTATTTAATTTTGTATTTTGATGTGCATTAAGAATTAAGGAAATCATATTTATGTATCAATATCGATATTTGAATATGCTTATTTTAGGAATGTGTATATGTGTGTGTATATATATATATATATGTGTATATGTGTATATGTATATGTGTGTGTATATGTATATGTGTGTGTATATGTGTATATATATGTGTATATATATACAATATACATCTATGAAACATTTTTTATTTTTTTTATATACCAGATAGTGTGCACGTGTCCCTAGCACAGTCACTGGCAGTTCTAATCGAGTTTCAGCACACAGTCTTCTTGCTCAGGGGTGACCAAGTGGAACTCGATATAGATTTTCTGTGACATAGACCATATGGGGTGTAAAAAACCCTTTAGCGAGAGGAAAGCGAGAGCAAATCTTATTCTTGTCATGTGTTGTCATGGTGCTTAAATGTATTTAATAGCTGTAGTCTAAATGTAAAACCCAATATTTTATCATAGTAATAAAAAAAGGCTAAGAATAATTTCAGTATTTGTGATTGCAATAAAACAAGTCAAGAGCTTCATGAGTCACTTGAGTTGGGCATATGCCTACAGTTAGTCTATTAACGTCTAAATAATACGCCTTTATAGTCATATAAACTGCTTCATTTGAGTTCAGGTTGCTGAAGAGCAAAATGCAAAGCCAGCATTGAACATTCATCCATCCGCACACAATCCGATTTGCCTCGAGGGTGAATACAGTGTCGATTACTTTTCTTTTCCACTTTCCATTCATTTAACAGATTTGTATTTATAGGCAAAATGTGAAAAATCTTTACATTGCAACACTCATGCAAAAGTAAACAGTGTGACAGTGTACAGGCTGTTATTACACTTATAGGATGACTATTTTTGGGTACTTAAGATGTTTAATAATCAGAAAAAGGTTCCACTGGTTTTAGGTTTGTTAATTAGAAATAAAAGAAGAATTTCTCTGTATACAACTATGCACATGTAGTAAAATAATTTGGCTTGCATGTTCCAGATTTGAACAATGCTGAGTTTTGCATCTATTATCTGCTTTGCTCATGAGTCCAATAGGGGTATCATAAAGATATTAGAGATTAAATTATCATAAACATAAACCACTGCAGTAATCCTGTAATGTTTAATCCATACAAAAGCTCAAGACGAGGGTTTCGATTACTTGCATAAATGGCAGCCTGCATAATATTCTTTCCTGACGTGGGAAAAGTGGCAAGTAGTTCTATTTAAATAAACCTTTTTCTTTAAATATACCTTTATTTTTGAAATAAAGGTACCATTGAAATGCAGGCTGCAGGAATCTAGCATTTCATTCGAGCGAGTGTGTCTTTCCTTTGTGGGGTTTACCATCTTTCTGTCCTGTTAGAAACTACTAAATAATGTAGCGATTTCCCCATGAGTCCACTGAAAAGCTTGTGCAGGGAGAGGTGAGAGTGAGAAGAGGAGAGTGTAGGGAGGGCGAGGATGGCTGGATTGAGCTGTGGAGAGAAAGAAGGAGAAGCACAAGGCGGAGAAGAGTTGCCAGGGTGCATATGGAGCATGTGGGGACAGCTTAGGCAGGTCAGCGCAACTAAATGCAAAAGGCTCTCTGCAGCATTGCATAATTTATGAGCTTCAACCACTGCTGGAGCAGAACCTTACACTTGGACTGAGCACATGGACAACCATAGTAACTTTGCAAAGATTTTTTTTCTGATTATTCCATATGACACTCAGGCCAGCTGCGTCTCATTTTCATTGATCATCCATTAGATGTATAACCACAGAGACCTCTACGATTACAAGAGTTTGACATTCATACATAAATGCAGCCATCACTGCAGCAAACCCTTTAAGGCCTTAATGGTGGAGTCTTTTGTGGTTTACCAGAAGATATGTAAAGAATATATGGCCTGTTTGAGTCATGATAATCTTGGTATTTTGAAGAATGAATCCATAGGAATGATGCTGTCATATTTGGGGAAACAAAAACATAACTAGCCATGTGATTGAAGTGGACATGTAAAGTACGCATTTATTAATATAATGATTCTTATTTGTTTGTGGTGCAGGACACCTCATTATTCCATTTGCAACCGGTTTGATACTCTAGAGCTGAGATTGTTTTTTTTTATATTTTTTGTTTTCACCCCTTAAGGACCGTAAGCTGTCAAAAGTGGAGAGACAACGCTTTAAAGAGGAGGCTGAGATGTTAAAGGGTCTGCAGCATCCGAACATTGTGCGGTTCTACGACTTCTGGGAATCTCTGCTCAAAGGAAAAAAATGCATCGTTCTGGTGACAGAACTCATGACCTCAGGGACATTAAAAACGTAAGTCAGGTCTGCAGACATGCGATTTGGTTTGGTACTTATTGATTGTTCCATTGATTGTTGTCAAGCCTTGAAATTTGTGTTTTTTTTTAGTTCCCCCCACTCCTATCCCCCCCCCAAATATTATAATAATAATAATACAAATATTATTTGTATTATTAGGATAATACAAATAATATTTGTATTATCCTAAGAGTATAGTTGAAAAAGAAAAAAATAATGTTGCTGATATTTGATCCATGGGCTTTGCAGACCATAGCAATATCGATACGTCTGGTCTGGTTAGTCAAGATACCCAAGAGAACCACAGTTGTACTCTGATGTAATAGACAGTCCGCAAGATGTTTATTTTTGGAGCTCCTCTTTGAGCAATGCTTCCCAAGACCAGCTTATTTAATGGTGCCCATTTAGAGATGTGATGAATTATGTTTACCGCAGATATGCAAAGATTTGATTGCTTATTATTTGTTCGAGGATAACGGATAAGTAGGACGACGGGACCCATTGTACCGTGGATGTTCTGTATTCAATACATTAATGAATTTTGTGCACTCCTGGGCAAAGTTTAGGGCCAAAATGGTCAAATACAAAGCTTTTTATGGTCTTATCAAAAAATCACTGTCCAAGAAACGAGCAAGAATGAAACAAACAGGTGAAGTAACATTTTGTATGAGAGCATTTCCTTTGGTTTCTTTAAATGTTGAAGGGTTAGCTATTTAAAGAAAGAAGAGATAATGTTACATTAGATTTTGACTCCTTCAGACTGTTGATTTGTCTGTTTGTGTTCAGTTTTATACATGATAATGATTTTTACCTTTTGCATTTCTGTTTCTAGCTTTCCAAAACCCACTCCCAAGCATTTTAAAAGTAAACAAAGGAAAGGTGCCACAGAGAGAATGGTGCATGTAAATTGCAGCATCGTGAAATTCTTTCTTTGCATATCCCAACTTATTAAAAAAGCTGGGCTTAGCCACGATACAGCACCCGGGAGCAGAGAGGGTAAATGGCCATGCTCAAGGGCCCAACTGTGGTGACCTGGTGGTCCTGGGCTTTAAACCCTTGACCTTCTGATCAGTAACCCAGTGTCTAAGATCATTAAAAGCTTCATATTTTGCCATTTTGGGTTTGACTTCTTTAAGTACCGTATTTTCCGGACTATAAGCCGCTACTTTTTCCCGACGTTTTGAACCCCGCGGCTTAAACAATGAAGTGGCAAATTTATGGATGAACCGTGAACAATGACTTTCTTGGTAGGCTACTGTTTTGATACAAGCCGTGTAACAGACACTGTCTTTTGTTAAAGCCTGTGTAATGTTCATTAATTTCAATGTAGACAGCGGCTTATAGACAGGTGCGGCTTACTTATGTTCAAAATAAAAATCTTTGTCAAATTCTATTATATTTGGGTGCGCTTAATAGTCCGGAAATTACGGTAGTAACATTTGGAAGTGTTTCAGTTGTTAGAGTGGTGACTGTACCAAATAATATTACCCAAGACAAACATGACTTAAAATATTTATATAATTGAAATATAACTGAATCTAATTAAAGCATAAGGCAGAAGAAAGTGTCTCATAAGCCTGTCTTTAATGGAGTTCATGTGCTTAGGTCAGATTTAATTTTAATTGTTTTTTTACCTCACTGACTCTCTTTTTGCTCTGCAGTTATCTGAAGCGGTTCAAGGTGATGAAGCCCAAAGTGTTACGGAGTTGGTGTAGGCAGATCCTAAAAGGCCTCCACTTTCTTCACACACGTACCCCTCCCATCATCCACCGGGACCTAAAGTGCGATAACATCTTCATCACGGGTCCAACGGGTAGCGTGAAAATCGGGGACCTGGGCCTGGCCACTCTTAAAAGAGCCTCTTTTGCGAAGAGCGTCATTGGTGAGATACCAGCACAAAACAAGGCCTGTTTTGCAGATCTTTTATGTTCATAGTTTAGCATTTTAGAGTGTATGTTGTAGGGCGGAGCTGTGTTATTTATTTACTTTTTGTTATCACTGCATAAACATTCGCGCTCATTTTTGTAGCATTTTGTTTAAGCTTTACTGAACCCTACAGCGTAATAAAAAATATTTTTATAGCAAATATCAAAGCCAGTCAGGCACTATAAACACTACAGCATTTTAGAGCCAATGTGATTTTCATATTCGTGTTAATGTTTTTGCTCGATCCATTTAATTCAGTGTTAAAGCAATCATGTCAGGTTCTCAACAGTTGCCTGCTTTTTCATATTACCTTGGAGGATTTTTTTTTTTTTATATATATATATTTGGTTCTTCTTCCAGGCACTCCGGAGTTTATGGCCCCAGAAATGTATGAGGAGCATTATGATGAGTCTGTGGATGTGTATGCCTTTGGCATGTGCATGCTGGAGATGGCTACATCAGAATATCCATACTCCGAGTGCCAGAATGCGGCCCAGATCTACAGAAAAGTCACCAGCGTGAGTCCTGCTTTTCTGTTACTGATAGCAACATCACCATGCATAAAACTTGGCCTACATTTTTAATAGCTTTAAATGTGCAGTTTTTAATGCCATAACCTGAACTGTTGAGTACAGTGTTTTACAGTCAGTCAATAAAAACAATATGAAAAACGAATTCTTCAAATAATTTAAAGTTGCATGAAACATTTGGATTCTTGGGAAGGTGTTGGAGTGAAAACATTAGCCATTAATTTCATTGCATTCACGTTTGATAAAAATAAAACTCAACATAAATAATTAACTTGTAAGCATTGACTGTCTATTCAGTATATTCTTAATTTTAGGAAAGTACAGTGAATAGCTCATGCCCACACATACAGTACATTGCATGTCTCATTAGGTTTTAAATCCAAATGACCATTCCAATAAAAGTTTACCACAAGTCTAGTAAATATATCCACATGAAGCAGACATGCATTAGTCAATGTATGTTTGCTATTGCACCTAAATGAGGTCCCTTTCAGAAAATATGTTTTTGGAGGTATAGAGAGGCTTCCACCTGCAGAATTGCAATAAAACAGCTTTGCCTAGCCTCCTTCAGAAGGTGGTCTCCTGATTAACACTGAACACATTCAATTTAACTTCAGCATCAGAATGCTTCAGTACAAACATAAACAAAACAATAAAATTGCAGAAGAGGAAAAGTTGTGTGGAGAATTATACTAAATTATTTTAGTTTTTTATAATCTTTTAACGCAAATAAGAATACAAGACAAACTGCAGTGCAATTTGAGATTTTTTTTTTTTTTTTTTAGGTTTAAAGTTTTATTAGAAGGTAATATCTTTGCTTCCTTTTTTTTATTTTTATTTTTTTTTTGCATAATAAAGAAAAGAAAATGTAACAATGTTCAGTTTTTTTTATTTTTTTTACATATACAATTCATAGACCAAAACGTTACAGCGATATAAACAACGAAATTCGACAACCCTTTATTTTCCCAGTTCTCTCGATTAACTTCCATTCCCATACATGTTGGCTGGAACTAAGCTTTCTGAGCGGAAACCCTGATTTGAATACTGCAGGTGTAAGCTGGCTTATTTATTGATTTATCCGGAAATGCTTAATCGCATCTGCTGCATTATCTATTCTGGATACATTCTTTCTTTCATGTGATTTATTTATTAATTTTTTATCAATTTTTCTTACTCTCCTTTTTCACTCACTCTTCTACTCAGCATTACAGTCTGCTGTCTTGCATTTAGCTCTTTATTACAGTTAGTTTGATGAAGTTATATGCTTGCAGTAAACAATGGGGGAAAATCACATCCTATCATCTTGTCCTCCCCCTGTTTCTTTGCACCATAATCTCCTTTACTTATTTAATTCTTTAAATATATATACAACATTTTTCTCAGGGGGTGAAGCCTGCAAGCTATAACAAAGTTAAGGACCCGGAGATCAAGGAGATCATTGGCGAGTGCATCTGCCAGAATAAGGAAGAGCGGTGAGTGAAGTGCGTGTCTGTGTGTCTGAGAGAGAAAGTAAAGCAGAAAGAATAGGCTTACTCATAGGTTTCTTCTGATGGGTGAAGCTCCCCCCTTATGTCTCTCATGTCAAGTTCCTTTGACTATTAAACACATCTTGTTGTACTGTAGCTTTTACGATACTGCTAGTAAACGATTTTACTCAAACATGTTTACAGGGGATCTTTCATATAATATTCACCCGAAGGTGTTTTAAGTTTTTTGTCTCATATAAAGCAGAAATTTCTTATATAGTAATTTAAATGTAATGGATTTGACGATGACACATGTCTGTCATGTTTATAGTGCTGATGCTAACATGATGTTAAAGCTTAATAAATAAGCAAACAAACAAAGCAGAAAGATGAATTTATTATGTTTTCTGCTTAGTGCCAAAGGTGGCAATCCCTCTATGCACCAATTTTATTGTATTGGCCTGTTGCATGCAGACCATCTTCAACCCTATTCAATTTGATCTCTATTAGCCAAGAACAAAGCTACTGCTTATATAACACTCTTAATTCAGTAAAGGATGGGAAGGAGAGGGAAAGGGAAGTTTTTTATTTTGGTTGCATATTTCAGTGCCCTTGTGCTGAATGAACATAAATAGAAGTAGGTTTTAGAAGTAGGTGGTGTTTATTACATCAGCTCAAACTGCATCTTGTGTGTTTGTATTATTCAGTGGTGGACAAAGTGCACAAACCATGTCGTTGAGTTCAGTTAGAGATACACTCAGTAAAATATGACTCCAGTAAAAGTGCTCCCTTCAACCCTTCACTTGAGTAAAATTACAAAAGTATTTGCCTTCAAATGTACTTAAGTATCCAAAGTATAATAAAAATTATTAGACATTATACCCATAATAAATCGTCATAAGACTTTTGCTTAATCAGCTCAGTTTATGTGAAAAGACTGTTACTCTTAGCAAAACAATCTTTTAATTATAATTATATTAATGTCTAATACAATTATCATGAGCCCAAAACCTCCTTTTCAACTTCTTGATAAAAATAATATCACACAAATAAGGCAACTGGTGCTGTGGCAAGTTGGAGTCAGTAGATCATTTATTAGTCTCAAAATGTTAAGTAGATATTAGCAAGCGGGATCAAAACAAGTTCAAAACAGAGTGCTCGCTCCATCCTGATTGGTGGCTCACTTCGTACTCGACCAGTTACGTTTTTATTCACTCGAAAATAAAAAGGAGCGACTGATTTCGCAAAATGAAGTTGAGTAAAAAGTACGGGATTTGATTTTGAAATGCAGTAAAGTTAAAGTAAAAGCCTCCCCAAATGGAACTACTTTAGTAAAGTGCATATATGCGAAAAATCTACTTAAGTACAGTAAAAAAAAAAAAATTTATCTTGTTACTGTCCACCACTGGGTACTGTTCAATTGTTTAGTACATTTGCTTTATATAACAGGAGTCTTTTGAAAGAGCTACTTTAGCCTGAAATGCACTATATGGACAATAGAACAGGGACTTTTCCAGCCGTATGTGATGCTTCTCCAAACTGTTACTACGATGTTGGAGGCAGACAATTATATTGTATGTCTATGAATGCAGTAGCATTAAATTTTCACTCCACTTAAATTAAAAGACACAACCTGTTCCAGGAAAGTTTTAGGTAGAAGGAATATTGCACTGGCTTTTGTGCACTCTGATTGGTGCACCATTGCTTCATTCTGTTATAGTTTAATAACTATAGTGCAATGATATTCTCACAGCTGAATGGTCACATAGTGTTGATTTGCTTTTGTGTAGGAGCATGGCTCTGGCAGACAGTGTGCTCATTCCGATATGTTATCATTCCAATAGTGACTCATTCACAAGGACCTGTATGGTGGACACGCTTTAGCTAATGAATGGTAACCGGAAATAACCGTTTGAACAGGTCATGACTCACTATACTATATTTAATGCCATATCTTCTTTTCAGTTACTCCATCAAGGACCTACTGAATCACGCGTTCTTTGCGGAGGACACTGGCGTGCGAGTGGAGCTGGCTGAGGAAGATGACGGAAGGAAGGCCTCCATTGCGCTAAAGTTGTGGGTGGAGGACTCACGCAAGTTGAAGGGCAAGTACAAGGACAGCGGTGCCATCGAGTTTACCTTCGACATTGAGAGGGAGGTGCCTGAAGGTGTGGCTCAAGAGATGGTGAGGAAATGGTCCATTGTATTTCATGCTATAAAGCTGATTTGTTTTGAGTTTAATTGGTATTATGAATAAATTATTACATTTCACTTTTTACCTGCATGAGCTTCATAATCCTGGGATCTCATCCCTATACTCTCAGCTCTCTTTTCCTCAACTCACTTTATGTAAGTTTCCTCGTACATTAACTGCGATTATAATATAAAACTAAACGTATAATGACATTTTCATTTGTTTCGTGACATCACTGCAGTTTATTCCATTCAATTTCATTCCATTTTGCAGGTTCTGTATATTGTTTAGCCAAAATCGATCCAGATTTATTTCAAATGTATTTTCTGGTTCTATTTTTAGGAAAGCTAATCTACTAAATGGTAGCTGCAAAGAAGGTTTATGGCTTCCTTTCTAGCAAACAGGTGCAAACTGAAATCCATAATTGATTCTATAATAATCCTTAATGTCGGTGCAATCAGAAACCAGGGCTCTCCTGGAAGAATAAGAGCTACTGATGGAAACAAAACCCCAAATGTACATGCAACTCTTTTAAACTTTTGCTTTCTTTCAACACGTCAGTTACCACATAGGCCCATCATGTGCACATTGCTAGAGCATTGCTGTCTAACTGGTTTTCAGACAGTGATATGAAAATCCTCCTAACAGACTAATACGTAACATTTTATGCATTCGTTTCTTCAGCTGAGCTTCATAACCAGCTTGTTACCTAGGGATGGTGAAATTATGGAGATCACTGCTTTTGTGAATACTCTGCCTATAACTCGGAAGAATAAAATAATTGAATTGCAGTCCTGTTTGTTTGTTTTTGCGCTGTTCTCAGTCATATTCTGTGGAACTGTAGATATTTTGGAGCGAGCTTTGGTTAAAGGGCGAACTCTGTTTAAATATAAATGGTAATTTTTTTGAGTAGTGATTTCACTGTATTTATTTAATGACTAATGTATTGTGATTTGAATAGAGAACAGGGTGTTATACTCTCAGCAGATAAATCTTTTTTTTTTTTTTTTTCTTTTTTTTTTTTTTTACTTACTACAATGAACAGTGCTATAATGGCTCTAAGATTTATGGTTATTGTAAATGGCCATAGTCACATATATTAGAATCTAATAGTCACCAGTCATTCATTAACAAGGAAGTGGAATTCTGTTTCGTAAACGTGAGGCTGCCGTGTGCACCTACAGAAGTCCAGTTCGAAGAGTCTATCCAGGTTGTGGCACTAGTTAAAAAGACTAAACGCAGACTGTAAGCTGAGGTAATTTTATCTCGGCTTGCTGAACAAGTAGTCCCGAAAATAAAGTGGCGCATTCCTTTGTGTGTACACCTGCCATAGAATTCCTAGGAAATTGGTCTGACACTTCTTTCCATATAAACACTGTAAATGGAGAATTCCTAAAATAGCATTATCTGAAAACAATGCTCATACACACACGCACAGATTTAAAATGCTCCATTTAATACGAGCTTGGCACCGATTTATTTCTGCATGTATGTGTGGGTGTATGTGCAAAAATGGCATTTTTCCACCGAAAGATTTAGACCAGCGCAGTCTGCCTAGACTTGAGCTCACATGCATTGCCCACATGCTTGTGTGTGATGGTTATCTCGCAAAGGTTTTGTCTTTGTTTTTCCTTACTCCTCTTGGTCTCATTTGAACTGTGCCTTCCCTGGTTTTGAAGGGCCTCTGCACTGCAGGGCTTAATACGTTTTCCCTTCCACATCATTTTATTAACAAGGCCTTGATGAGTTTTATTGATTTACGTAAGACTTGATTCAGGAACCACCTTGGGGAATAGTATACCTTTCTTTGCATCAGGATGTTTTCTATTCAAAGGCTTCCTCTTTATCTATCTGCTGCTTAGTGGCCTTCATTTTAGCACTAATTGACACATAATACCACAAATTAGGGTGACTGGCTGCTACAGATTTTATTTAAACGAAGGCAGGTCGGTGTTTGCGTGTGTTCACGCTGAGCACAGCCTGATTTCTATTTTCAGCTTCTCTACTTGAAGGTGCAACCTTCTGTCCATTCACTTTGAACAAGGTTTATTTCAAGTGTGAAGACATTTAGCATGCTTTTCATTGCTTTCTTTAGGTACAGACAAAGCAAGAAAAGCACAATGTTTTTTTACAGGTGCTTTCATGCTGTAAACTTTCATAGCTGCCTCAAAAAAAGGCAAGACGCTCAATATATGGATATAAAAGTATTCGTGTTCAGGGAATCCAGGGAGAAAATATATTAAATAAAATCTGAAAGTGATTTGTAGAGTGAAACTCTTGTATGTGAGAAATGACCCATCACTTATAAATATGTCTTTTGTTTCGGCTGTAGTTAATAATCAGTACTTCTCTGGCATCATGCTTATATACCTATCATAAGATTTTAGCTAGCTGGATAACAGCTGTTAAACAGAAATGGAAGAAAAATGTATGTATAGAGAATTTATTATTAAAAAAAAAAGTTGATTTCAGTTCAATCTTTTTTTCACACAAGAATACTTCTACTTTCTGTTTTAATCTCCCTGATTTGTTGAAGTGTCCATTTTTTTTTCCTTTCAATTATGTAATGTGTGTGTTTGTTTTTTATTGATTTATTTTTCCAGGTTGAGTCGGGTTTCTTTCACGAGAGCGACGCTAAGATAGTGGGGAAGTCCATCCGCGACCGAGTGGCGTTGATAAAGTGGCGACGAGAACGCACCGTGTCCTCAGCCATGCAGAGTGGGATCGTGCCGACGACGCAAGCCCAGGTCCTCCTCAGCTCCGTGCCCACTGTGTGTGAGCCCACAGGTGTGTTCGAGTCAGAGGAAACAGAAGCAGACCAGCACACCAATCTGACCCAGATGAGCAGCAGCACTACCTCTGTTACATGTGAGTTCTGGCTGCCCAGCTTAATGTTCTCGCAGGACATGAAGTGCGCATTCATGTTTATTTATTTTATGCTCCTCTTTTTTTCTTCCTGTTTCTCTCCAGCTGACAGCGGCATTGGCTCGATCATATACTCTGACTCCCACAGCAGCAGCTTGCACAGTGTCATTTACCCGACACTGCAGGAACCTGTTTCCACAGCAGTGCAGCAGGTTTGTTTCCTTTTTGGTGCAAGATGATGATTAGTCACGTAATTTAAAGGAAATTTACAGTTTGATTTTAAATTTTTTGAGCTGTATGTGTGTATATATGTTTATTTTCCACCCTTATTTGTGTTTTGTGTCTTTCATGCTATTTGATGATAGTCACATGTCCCTGGGTGTTTTTTGACACCACATGACAATGTTTATGAGCCGTTGCCTTGCCCTCATGGAACTGGGTCTAAAGCAGGTTTCCGTCGCCAAAGCACTACTGTGATTGACGCGCTGAGAGACCATCCACATATCCAGTCAGTTTTTCAGCCAGAAAGTCCCGATTCCATTTCATCAATCCCATTCAAACTTAAGAGGAACGATTCTTCCGCCCCGAATTTGTTGCTTTCGCCATTGCCGTTTGATACTCGACGCCATAGTGATTCGTCAGTGGTGCTTTCTCCTGAGACCGAGTGTGACGACCCTCTATCGAAATCCTGGGGATGTCGACGTTGTCTAAATCGCATCCCTCTCATTCCGTATCCCTTGTGCACAACTTGCCTATCACATCTCTTATCGAGGACAAGGACGGGAACAAACCCCATCTCATGCACTTCTCTCCACACTCCATGTATATGTGAGGGCCAACCTATATCTCCGACTGGACTCTTACTCAGTGGGCACAGAGGCTCTCTCCTTTACGAGACCTCTGACTTATCAGAGCTTAACAAATCCCTGGAAAACATTACAGGCCACAAGCATGTCCCAAATGTCTCTGCCTTACTGAAGGTCCCGTCCATGGTGTTCGAAACAGGGCCATATCGGACTGTGCGTAGTCACGGTGACGAGAATGAGTTGACCGAATCTCTGAGTCCTGAGCGAATGTCAAAGCCAGGAATGCACCGCAGGGCGAGTGTGTGCATGGGTGACCGTACGTTCACATGTCCGGTAGGTTGGACAGCTGGCATACTTTATTGTCTGTGGGTGAAATGGGCACTATGCTTCTGCCGGACGAACCTCCCTAAAACCCGGGGCTTTTAGAGGTTTTTGTATTTTTCCAAACGCTTTATTTTTCCTTATCTCTTGCATCCTGATGTTTTTAACCTGATTCGCTTTAACTCCAGTCCAAATCTATACTTTATTTGTTTCTTTCAGAGGATGGTGCCAGGCTTAGCCAGTGCAGATATATGCATCCTGCCTTAATGAAACTTTCCTGACCTTCACCTGCTTTCTCATGGAAACTAACCGGCCAATCCCAGAGCCTCATAAAATGCTAATCCCAATATTTTTTTTCTTTTATCTCCTCCAGCTTCTCTATAACGGTTCCCTGTTTGCTGGGTGATGCTTGCCTCCTACCCTTTTGACATTTTTATACATGTTATTTATTGCTGTTGTAGACTTTAAATGTGAAACTAGTTGTTTAATAATTTAGGGAAGAACTGTTTAATTAAGTAAATGTTTGTGTTTCTGAGAGATTTTTCTCTTTGTCGTCTTTTTTTTATTTTTATTTTTTTATTTTGTTCTGCAGTCAAGCACACTGGGTGTTCAGAGCCAGCCAGCATCAGCTGCATCCATGCAGGTCCCTGGTCATCTGCTTCAAGCCTCACAAAGTTATATGCCAGCTGTAGCCAACGCTGTACCTTTGCAGCCTAGCTACGTGCCTGCAAGCCAGCCTGTGCAGCTGCAGGCGTACTCTTCACTGCCCTCCACAGCACAAAAGCAAGCAACAATCCTCCAACCAGTACAGCCAACACCTGCTTACAGTTCCTCTGGTGTACCCCAGATGGTGAGCGTACAGAGCTGCCCTCTTACAAGACCAATAGCCCAGGCAAATGCCACTGTACCACAGGGCTACGCTGCCGGTATGCAGCAGCTTGCAAGTACACATATTCAACCACCTTTGCAGCAAATTGAAGCTGGCCAGACATTGGTATCATTGCAGCAAGCCAAACATTTACTGCCTGATCAACAGTCTGTCAGTTCACCTGTTCAACAGTTGACAAATGTCCAGAATCTCCCGGCTTCACAGTGCACTGTGCAGCCCGTTTCTGCTTACATTGCAGTACAGCATCCCTTCAGTGTACAGAGCTTTCAGGAAACGCCAGCACTGCAGATAAGCATGCAGGCATCACACAGGATCCATCATGGCTCATCTGGAGCTGCACCGATGAGTCAAGAAGATACTCTTCTGACTGAACAAGCCACAACACAAAAAGATCTCAATGCAGCCGGCATGATCGCTGCTGGGAAAGCAGATTTCAAAGAATCTGCTAATCTTACTGTACCCTTACAAACAAGTCACAGAATTGACGTTACAGCCCAAGTGGTAAGTCATTTTTCCAAGAGTTTAAAAAGCTTCTCATTTGCAGTATTACCGTTATACTTTGATATATTGTTTAGCCATTTCAGTCAATACAAAAGAAGAAAATGTAATGTAATTAATTATGGAGCACATTAGGGATGTGAATTTGCATCTCAGTGCATAGCCAACAACACGATTCATTAAAGATGCATATGAAGCAGCTACCGATGCGATATGATTTACCCTTATTACGATGCAGCGCAATCCGATTTCCATTTGATTCAACACAATGCGATTCAATGGAAAATATACAATGCTATGCAATTTAATATGGTACAGACGGTTCACTTTAATTTCTTTGATTCAGAGAGGCAGCAAATCAACAATTTACGGTACTTAATTCCCTTCTGACTTCTGACGCATGGCCCTTTCACATGAAATAAAACCAGACGTTCTGTCTCTAGGAAGATGCTGCTCTACCTCTGCCATGTTAATCTATAATTTATGTGAATCGCAAGACACGCCTCCGTCTTCGTAGTGTTGTGATACGTCTTTCACATTGCAGCGTTGGCGCTGAGAGATCGTGCTTGAGACTGTTTAGGGAAGAGAAATCAATCTACATACAAATTATTGGTCACTTCTAAATAATCAAGGTGTAGCGCATCTTCTAATATACAAATACAAATAAACCAAATGTGTTAAAAACTATGCAACGGGTATCCCATGCACACTTTTGACCATCTTTAGAGCACATCATTTACATTACATACATGTTGTTCTATGTCTGTTTAATTTTGGAACAAACCATTCTACATTTAGTTCCTGTTTGCTCTTATAATAACCGCCACTGTTCTGGAAAGATGTTCCACTAGATATTGGAGTGTGCTTGTGGATATTTGCGCTCATGCGGCAAATTATGTGAGATTGTTGTGCAATACCTCAAGAGGAAGTTAATGAAAGTTGAAAGCAGATTTGGAAATGTAAAATGTCTGAGGTCGTCTGAAATAGATTTTCTTCCATAGATTCCTTCTTGTATGATGTGTTAAGGGTATTTCAGGTACACAATTATGTAACCGGAAGGGCTAGACTTTAAGGGCAGAGGCATCATCATCAGCGCTGCTAGTTTTTATCAAAATAAAGCTTATCACCTTATAGAGAAACACCCTCTCCATCGCACAGTTTATCCCATAATGGAAAATGTATTTATAGCTTGAATTCTGGCTGTCAGAGAAACGAGACTATAGACTGCTTCTGAAAGCTATTGTATGTAGTTCGAAAAAAAAATGCCAGTGCTGCAATATGCTTCAATAGCTTTTTGTTTTTCTCCTATATAAATTTTAATATTATTTTTTTTATGCCCCCATCCTTGTCAATCAATTTGGACTATAACATTACCTACACAGGCTCCAATGTATCAGCAGTCATTAGTTCAAGGTTCGGCTGCTCAGCAAGTTCAAATACATCAGACATCTTTGTCTCAGAAGCCGACTCACCTCACATAGGTAAAATTTAAGCCCATAACATTTAATATAATACTTTTAACTCAATAGTCAATCAGTTTTGCAACTACTGTAGGAAGTACTGGAATTTTTTTTTATTTTTTTTTTTATTGGTAGGACAGTTTTTGACCTCCTGTTGCAGTTGCCCTCGCTGAGCCTTGCTCATTGTTCCATGGTCCCTCTTCCTGGACCTGATTTCTTTTCCTCATTCTTTCCTTTTTCTGCGCAGTCATCCCTCACTCCGCTCTATCTCTCCACTGGCCAACCTGTGCCTGCCCCTCCCTCGGTTTCACCGGGGCCCAATTTACAGATGGATGGCACTGTGCCAACACCCCACCCACTCCTACCCGCTGCATGCTCTGCACCAACACACTGTTCCCAACAAGCCTGTGCACCTCCTGTGTTTGCAAGTATAATACCCACAATACAGTACTCCCAGCAGGGCTACAGTATGGCTCAGCAACAAATTGCAAGCTCCATGGCTACGCCTTCTTTGCATCCCCTCACACAGAGCAGTTCTCCAATTTATCCTTCCCAGCTTACTTCACCAAACACTGCCTGCCTATCTGCAGGAGGTCCTCCCATCTTTCAGGCTACTCAGGTAGTGTGTGTTTCATATGGGTTTTCAAAGCAATCTGCCAGAATAGCTGCATTGTGTGCTAATTTGACTTAAAACTGTTTATCTTGGCACCCAAATGTGCTCAATTTACAATTCCGACCCGCAGAGCTAGCAAATACTAGCCTAATCAATAAATCAAAGGCAACATCTGCATCATGACACCTCTATACAGTCTACTTGATATTTACTATATATGTATATTTATTATAGATTGTATAATACTGTATATTTGTACAGCAATAATCTTGAAACTAGGCTTTTTGTGATGAGGCATATATATATATGTACTGGAATTTTTTTTCCCCAAACTTTAGAAATTAATATTTACAATAAGTAAATTTAACGTATAAATTGGCTTTTTTATTCATTTTTTTTAAGGGCGCTCCCGGTAGCAATACCCAGTCCCAGATTGTGCTTCCGGCCCTGGTGAGCACATCCCAGAGCCCAGTTCCAGTCCATACCGCCATGCCCATTGCTGTTCCGGTTCATTCTTCTCAGACATCCGTCACCGTGGCTCCACATGCTATCGCCATCCCTGGCCATCATCTACACACCGCCCCTGCTGCCTTGCTGACGCCTTCTGTGCCACAAGGCATTGTACCAGATCCTTTGAGCATCGAGGAAGCTCTGGATGCGAACCAGGAAACTCAGGCCTCTGCAGTGACCAGTGAAATGACTCAGCAAGCACAGCCCAGCAGCAGCATCACGACGCATCACGTTCAGCAGTGCAGCAGCAGCGCAAGTGGAACGAGCCAGCCAGCCACTGAAGTGTTTGCTGAGGTTCGACAGAGTAGAAGCAAAAGTTTGCTTCAAAGTCAATAATATTAGTCTGTGATCTTTTAATTCTGCTTGCTTGTCTTCCATGTGTTTGGGTAAATATTGCTGGTCTGCTGCCTCTCTGTTTGCTTTATTTGTTTTGTTAATCATTCTCATTTCTGTATTTCTCTCTTCTCTCTCTCTTCTCTCTCTCTTCTCTCTCTCTTCTCTCTCTCTTCTCTCTCTCTTCTCTCTCTCTCTCTCTCTCTCTCTCTCTCTCTCTATTTGCATGTAGGAGTGTGCTATAGATAAGCAGACTGTGGCTGCATATGACAGGTACAATCCCCAAGCAATATGTGTAGATAAAGATTCCTTGATGATGATTATTTTCTTGCATTAATATTCCCTGTCCTTGAAGTTTTCAGATATCATGCACAAGTGCCATTGAAAAATTGCATCAAAGTAACTTATTCTGAAAGTAGCTGAGTTTACCTTGATTTTAAACCCTATTTTTTCCTTATTTTTTGTAATAGTTAGACAGTAAGGTTTTTAAATAAGTCCACAAAAGTATTGATTTATTTTGAGGGCTGGATTAAAACCTTTTATTACTCTGGGTTCAATCCACAGACTTTAATTACTTACAAAATAGATTTTTTCTTAAAACAAGTATTGAAATCTAGACTTTTTTTCTGCCACAGTGTGACCTCTGATGCCACGTCAGGAAAAGAGATGAGCGACGGGAACGAGGGAACGCACGGCGGAAGGAGCGAGTCGAGGGTCCGCAAGCATCATCGCAAATCCTCCCGTACGCGTTCCCGCCAGGAGAGGAGCGGCAAACCAAAACTAAACATGCTCAACGTGAGTCTGCCCCAAAAATCCAATCAAAGTACTGCTCTGTTGCAGCTGCATGATCATATCAGGGTTGTACTCTGTTAGGACCTGGCTCACTCTTTGGCAACAATATTTTAGCGACGCTTATCTGCATGCAAACGAGTGCTTCTGCCATGTGGTGTTTTTTTCTTCTTCTTCTCTTTCCGTGGCTTACCTCCTTTTGACGCATTTTCCAGATATAAACACACAATATTTGGAATTGTGGAAATCTTTTAGTTATAATAGTACATTATAACTACGTACTCATTAAATACATGCGCTGTTAAATAGATATCAGAACTGGGATCTCAGGCAACCCAGCATATGTCACAGGATTGAAATGTTTTTACTCTTGTGTTCCCACCTACATAGTAAAAAATGTGACTTATGTTGGGTTGCCTGAGATCCCAGTCCTGATATTTGTCTTTGGGCAAATGGGCATATTATGGCATATAGTAATTCACAGCAAAGTTTATTGAAATCCAATAAAGTTGTAGGTAAATAAAAAAAATTGTTGCTGTTTAGACATTTAGAGTTGCATCATTTTTTTTTTTATTAATAAACTTGTACACATGGACTCACGTATTAAACGAGTAATGTATTGGGAAGCCTGACTTTTCTAGCCATGTGTGGTTTTTCCTTAAACTGTTACCACAATGCTGGAAAAACACAAGTGTGTAGAATATTTTTGGATGTGGTAAATGTAATTTTTACTTCACTCAAACTAGGAGACCCAAACCTGTTCCAGCATTACAATGCCCTTGTGCACAAAGCTAGCTTCAGTGCTAGCTCCATGAACATATGATTTACATGGGTTGGAGTGGCAGATCTTAAGTGGCCTGCTATAGAGCTTTATAGAGTTTGTCCAATAGCATTGCACAGTATTTGGATACATGAACATATTTTGATTAGTTTTAGTGGATTTGGAAAAGCCAGGAACACAAATATTTAATCTGTAAACAAATGAGGCAAAGTGCTTAGATACAATAGATTAGGAGTCTAATTTTTATTAGTAAGAAACTGAAAGAAAAAAAAATAGAATAATAAATCAATAATACCAAGAATGCTTTGGGATATGCTATTGAATACCATGGCATTAACATCATTATATTCGAATAGATTCAACAACAATCCAATTCATAAAATGCACTCGTTTGGGGTCACAGGCAGATCCTCTGAAATTGTTGTTTATGAACCTGAGAGTGAACGTTGTGAAGCAGAATCTCCTCCTAGCTTAATGATGGCTGGAGAATGCGATGTCTGGGAACATTTACCATATGTTTGACTCCAGCCTCTGCAGCTTTCACGCACTATAGCGCAGCGATGTTACTTCAGTTTGATTGTATTTTAAAGGCTTTTATTGCATTTGAATGGCATTCGTAATGCATGTCAATGGGAATTCCAACAGAAATCTGAAATTCATCCCAAAATACAAACCATAATCACTAATCGCTGTATTAAGTAGTTGAAATAATTTGTACACTCTTTAGTAATGAATTAGTAATGAGCTTATAAATATTAAAGCTTAAACCAGTCATGGTTGCCATTGCCTGGTGGAAAAAAAAGGCTGAATTTCTTTGGTGTGCTGCAGGTGTGTAACACGGGTGACAAGATGGTGGAATGCCAGCTGGAGACTCACAATCACAAGATGGTCACTTTTAAGTTTGACCTTGATGGAGATGCTCCTGAGGAGATTGCCACATACATGGTAAGGGGATTGCTGCCAGTAATAATTTTGATGTTTGCATTATGCATTCTGAAAGTCAACAGTAAATATATTTTCATACAAAACTATCATTGTAGTTAGCTGAAGCATATTTTCACACAGTTATAAAGGTTTTTTTTATTTTTTTTTATTTATTTTTTTGTTTGTTTGTTTTTTTTTTTTTTTTACTGTTGTCATTTTGCTGCCTGCTTGTCTTAAGTCTTCTCTTCTTGCTCTGATAAAGCTGTCCCTGTGTCATCTCTGCTTTGCATTTGTGTCTGATTCCTTTATCCACACTGTTTTACCACACTGTCTTATCAGAGATGTATTTAAATATTAATTTGCTCTCAGTTCTCTTTTTAGACCCAGCGCTTCTATAATTCAAAACTTTCGGCTGTATACCAGGATGATGGTATAATGTTATGTACTGGTCTTAACACGACGACCTTGGTCTTGAAGTACTTTTGTCCTGCATGTTTCGGTGGTTTTTCCAATGCAGTAACACTTTTAAATGTATATTAATTGTATAATATTTACATTAAAAGTATGTTGCTTTTTTATGTCCATTGAGGGTTATGTCTATTGCAGTATCACTTTTGCCCATTGGGGGAGCCAAAACACATTAGCCAAAACGGCCCAAAACGCATTTTGTGATTTTATTTTATGAGGACAGGGGGGTATGGAGACGGATGATCCGCTGTGGCGACCCCTAATGGAAAAAGCCGAAAGATAATGATTTTATGCCTATGGTTATCCTAAGAGTCCATGCATTATAATATTATATTATTGTTTTATTTTTTTGTTTTCTCATGGTCACAAAATAGTTTTCTCATGATCTCAGCATAAAAACCTGTTTTCTCACGATGTAATTGCATTGTGAGAAAATCTCACACCTTGTAAATCACAGCCTCCTTCTCAAACACACAGAATATGTACGTCAGAAAATGAAGTACTGATCATAAGGGAACAATACGTTCTAATATAATATTTTATATTGTTAGGCTTTCACGACTTCATTATCAAGACTTCATTTTTCTCTTGATCTCGACATAACAAACATAGTTTCCTCGTGATCAGTATTTAATTGCTATATTCGGCTAGATCATCGCAGCATCATGGATGATCGCATTCGCTTTTGCTTTGATCAGGGACTCACTCCAACTGAAAAAGCTCTGTGTGTGTCAGTGATTGACAACTTGCACATAAGTGTGACATCTGAGAAGGAGGCTGTCATTCACGAGGTGTGAGATTTTTTCCGTTGAGATCATGTAAAGTTGTGTATGGAAACGCTTTTAATATGGCGAGAAAATTATCATGATCACGATTAAACAAAAAAGAACAAATATAATGCATGGACTCTTAGGACTGTATATGCCTGTGTTTCTTGAGTAAATTATACATCTGTTCAATAAAATTTTTTGTATTGCGACGTTATCAGTTGACACAGCTATAGGTACAGGTACTTTTTAAAGCTTTATAGATATTACATTGAATTTGGCAGATCTGTCTCTCCATATTGCAACATATCGTTTCTCAAAAAAATAGACTATATGGACAAAGGTTTGTTGACATCTGACCATAAGATTTGTATGTGCATCGAAATACAGCCCTACAATTGTGTGTGTCTAACTTTGTGCTTACAATTTGGGGGTCTCCCAATACTTTTGTCCATTTAGTGCATTTGCATTTACAACTTCTGTTCTGTTCCAAGGTTTCATTATCAAACCTTTGTCTCATGTTCAAGAACGGAGAAAAGTATAGGCAAACAATACGTCTTTGTATTTGTTTAAAATCTATATCATTATATGTTTGTTCATTAGGTTGAGAACGACTTCATCTTGCTGCTTGAGAAAGAGATGTTCATTGAGCAGCTGAAGGACATAGTGGAGAAGGCTGAGGACATCCTGAGTGAAGATGCTGAGGGAGAGAAGGGTTCAGGACATCAGTCACAGCCCCATCAGAACCTCAAAGGGGGTTCTGCTTTTGAGGTAAGCTCGGAACCACAAACAAATTCTGATTGTTTAGTAAATGGAAAGGCATTTGAATTCCAGGTTGCGTCATTAAATTTATTACATTTAAAACGAATTTGGTACACGTTCGGTACACATGTGCACCGAACAGGAAGCCCTGTACCAAAAAAGTACGAATTCGATACAAATACGTGTACATTAGCATATATTAAAACAGTGTAATTAAAATATTTGTGCAGGGTTATCAGGAGACAGTCTTGTCTGTCAACTTATCAGTCAACTGATCAGTTTCCTTACACACTGCACTGTTAAATATTCTCCAAATGCCCAGTGTGTCATCTGTCTTAGAGTAAGGTTCATCACTTAATGCCTGACAGCAAGCATCACTACTTCCTTTACCCATTAAAGATTAAAGAGCCTCTGTTAATGTATAGTTATGAAACCTTCTCCTGGGTGCATTCTTTCCTATGGTAAGGAAGAGAATGCTGACAGGCAAACTGTTCAGAGAGAAATAAAATGCTAATGTCTTCCCCATGTATAAGAAGCTTTAAAGCTCCTTGTGGATATGCTCTTAGTCGAAAATACTAAAGGAATGCCATGATTTAAGTAACAGAATAATGACGGGATAATAATCAAGAATAGAGTATTGGGCTGCCATCCTGTTATCAACCCTCGTGTTTTATTTCTTACAGCAATTGCCGAAACGTATATTACAGATTTGTTCCTTCAAAAAAATGTTTATAGTTATATAATTTGGTGTTCCTGCTATCATGTTATAGCGGATTTAAACGTTTGTTTACACACAATCCTTAAAATAAAGTGTATTTGATTTCAGTTTTATTTTGTTTGTATAGCACTTTTAACAATGGACATTGTCCTGAAGCAACTTTTATAGAATCTAATAGATCTAATATAAATTTTTTGCATCATAAATTAGTCCCCACAAGCCAGTAGCAGCAGCTTTTTACTAACAGAGACTTGAGTGTAAAACTGTTCATGCCATTGTAGAAAACTGTTTATTTTAATTACAAATGCATCTTCATGGTTTTTGAGTTTTGGCTTCCACAGTAGCCATAAGGATCTCATACCCAGCAAAAGAGAGTGGTTTCCAATTGAAGAGATTTCCAACCAAAAGTATTTTCATTTTCATGTAATTGGCAAGCCACCATGTTTCCATTTTGAAATGTTTGTGAATCCCTATGAAACGTTAATATGAATTGCATTAACATATGCCTGTGATTTGAAATTACACTAAATACAAATTAAAGACTGTCCTACTGAGCTTTAATACAAAACCATTTGCTTTCCAATAATATATAAAAAAAAAAAAAGTTCCTTAAATTAAAATTTTGATATAAATAAAAAAATAAATTACACTAATCCCTCGCTTTACCTCTGTTTGAATCTTGGTTTATCATGGAATTGCATTTGCCTAATTTGTTTTAGTGATTTTTCCCGGTCTCTCACGGATAGCACGATAGACCGGGAAAATCAGCGCAACAAATTAGTTATCTGGGAAAAGTTTTTATGGGGTTTTAAGTTGAAATAATGAAATGTATTAATAAAAATATAATTATTGATTATAAAATTAAGTAAAATGTTAATACAGTGTACATGAAATAGCATTTTTGGGGTGGCGTCTGTTTATCGCGGTTTTTCTTTTATTTTGCGGTTTTAGAAGGGGGGGGGGGTGAATATGTATTTGAAGTGTTTTGATTTGTTCATAATTTTGAACTGAACTATTAATCATTTTTTGCATGTCTGACTCATAGTTAACATAGGGTTAACATGACCTAAAGCTTTCTCTGTAGACTACACATGCTACTGATTTTACTTTGAATGCAAAAACTGATAATTTGAGCACTGAAAAGATTACATTTCTCAGCTCATCAAAGTAATTGGTTTATGATTTTGGTTGTTCCAGGGAGCAAAGCCTCAACAAACGCAGTCAAATCAACTAGTATACCAGCAAAATGGTAAGACTGTTATAAGCATTCACGTACGGTATTGATCATGTATGTATTTGATCTACACTATATCGAAAAACACTGTTTGTGGACACCCGATCATAAGATTTATGTGCTTTTTGAACCCATTCCGTATTTAATTCCCATTTATTGTTATAATAACCTTTACTCTTCTGGAAAGATGCTTCACTAGATTTTATTGTGCTTGTGAAGACACTAAAATCTAGCGGAACATCTTCCCAGCCACAAGAGTGTTAGTCCATTTAGGTAGGGTGAGGAGTGCAGTCAGCGTCCAAATTCTTCCGAAAAAGTTTTTAATCGGGTTGAGGTCGGAGCTCGATAGCGCTCAAGATCTTCCATTGCAACCCATTCAAACAATACCTTCATATAGCTGGCTTTGTGCACAGGGACATTTGTCATACTGGAACAGGTTCGGGTCTTGTAGGTCAAGTAAAGGATATGTAATGCTACCACAGCCAGAGACCTCCAATACAATTGTGCACCTTTAATTGTGGGAACAGTTTGAGGAAGAACCCTATATGGCTAGAGAAGTCAGGTGTCGCAAAACTTTTGTCCTTATAGTGCAAATAGATTTTGGAACCTTGTTTTTTTTCTCCACACACTGTAAACTGTCAAACACTGTAGCTAATGGACACTGCACACACATTATAGTATGGTCTGGTGTTTTACTCTAAAGTATGCATATGCACTTCACAGGATGATAATGGAAAGCTTGGAAAGAGACAGTAATATACTGCGTGTCATGTCAAATGTAAAATTCTCGTTTTTTTTACATTGATTTTAAATGAAGTGAAGTTGTTTATTTATTAATGTGTGTGTTGTGTTTTAGTACTTCACACAGGCAAACGCTGGTTCATCATCTGCCCTGTGGCTGAGACCACAAATAATGGGGGAGAAAATGTCACAGCCAAAGGTATATATCTGTATTTGTTTGCTAGTACTGAGAGTGTAAGCAGGCCTTGTACGTTCAAAAAGCAAAAATAAGGAAATAGAACTGTATATGTATAACCAAGAAAAAAATTCCGTCAATATATAATTCTTGTACAAATCAAACCATTTGGTTTGATTTTTATCATAGAAGAGATTATGTGTGTGAAAAATAGAAGTGTTTCATAAGAACAACAGAATCGATTGCCAGTCAGCTTCCGATCTACCAGGAGCAAAATACAAAATATGTGCACAGCATAACAAAGCTCTCAGCTTTTTTTTTTTTTTTTATCCACAGTCTACTATACTATTACTATCTACCCTAGCAATTGTATCAATTACTACTAATACAAGTGATGTATAAAAAATTGAGGTGAACCCATTGTTGTTGTTTTTTCTTTTCTGTACCATAATCATCTTTGAAAATATAGAAGGTTGAGTATATCAATTCTATATAAAACCAAGAGATTTCCTGAACTGCCATGTAGTGTTTTTTTGTTTGTTTGTTTGTTTGTTTGTTGTTGTTCAGCTTCAGGCAAGGTTATGTGGGGGATTTTTGCATTAATGTGTGTTCAAAGATTTTAGGGTCGGATCATTACAACTGCTGTATATGCAATACTATTGCGTAAGATATTTTACATTTTTTGTTAATCCAATAAGATCTCCAACTCTGCTTTATAGTAGCTTTAATTTATTGTGTGCGCTACAGGCTGAGTAGCTCATGTCCTGCAGAATGTTGTACTGTATTTTGTAATGTTCACCTTGAATATGTGCACACAAGCAAACTCGTGCTAGGCTTCTTAAGTGAGTACTAATCTTTATTTTTCCCTTCTCTCTGACTTTTAGACCAAGTGAGCACACCTGCAGCTCAAATTCAAGATACTAGCACAGATGAAGCCAGACCCCTCCCAAACAACCCACCCCTGCCTGACACAGCCCTCAATGCCCCTGAACACATGCAAACAGTGGACGATTCTCAAAACACTCATCAATCACGGATGTCCATGGTTACCGACATCCCATGCTGTCCTATCGTCCCTCCCACATCCCAGGCTGAAAATGTTATAAAACCTGTACTTCCTCCCCAGCCAGCCAGCCATGACCCCAGTCCTGTCTCGGATACATCTCTGACCCAGGTTCAACCAGTGGTGCTTCAGCAGCCGATTTCCACACCTGTTCCACCTGCTACACAGTCACAGCCGCAGAGCCCGGCACATCTACCACAACAAAGTCTTACTACTACTACCACATCAGGGCCTACCACTTCACACACTCAGCCAGGGGGTGGCCCAGCTGAGTCTGATGGAGAAGGGCCTCCTAGACTAGAGTTCACCGATAGGACAATAAAGACACTTGATGAGAAGCTCAGGAACCTTCTGTACCAGGAGCATAATCCCTCCCAATCCACGAGCTCCACCTCAGATCCTCCTGGCTCACCTCCGGTATCAGACAGTCAAAGCAGTGATGGACCACTAAGAAGAGGGGATATACTGGTAAAAATAGATGTCTAACAATTAGTTATCAGAATGGAACCTTTATAGTCATAGTAGTACAACTTTTTTTATTTTAACATATATTTTAGGTTTTTTTTGTTTATTTACAATTTACCTGCGAAATGTAATTTAAAAAAATGAAAGAGATTCAACATCTTGACCTATTTGGGAACTTATTTGAACAAGTCATTTCCAAGACATTTTGCCAATATACTTTCTCTATACTGTCTCTACAATAAGCAGTGGACATATCTGAGGTTCATGTTTCCATAAGCGAATTTGCAAGGATTTTATCGCTTCATGGGATTAAAATCATTTTTAGTGAATAAAATTGCAGAAAACAACCTTCATTTAGAAATGAAAAGCAAGTGGCTGTTCTTTTCTGTGGTGAGGAGCCAGTAAAGACCGTTTATTAGGTTGATCTCCAACAGTTCTTGGGTTTAATTCGAGCTTTCACTCCATCTTTCAGCCTCAGATTCCAGAGCGGAGTGATAGTCTTGGGGCCTTGAGTGACTCAGCTGTTGCCCGTAAGTGGAATGTCGTGTGTATGTTTTTGTATTGGTCTATAGACAAAGGTCTTTGAGTTTATTTCAAACAAGGACACATTTACTGCATGCTAAAGGAAATAAATCGACTGAACATGGGTTGGAAAATGACTGGATTGATAGACAAACATTTGTTTGTATTAATTAGCTTTAACTAGGCAGCCGCCAACTGACACCGAAGGCAACGTTGGACATTCTACCTCGAAAAGCCGTTTCCAGGTAGGAGCACTCCTAAAGTTTCAAATTATTTGCTTTGTCTATTTAATGAGAGTTTGCATTTACTGGTGGTAATATCTCTAGATTGTTCCAACGGCACCGGATATTGTCCAGAGTTTGGAGCGTGGCAGAAAGAGCCGAAATTCCTGCAGTTTTGAAGCATCTGGCCACACAGAAGATGAGGCTGCTATGACCACAAATGTTTCCGCTGCAGATAAGAACGGAAGCCATACCATGCAAATGTGCCATAGTAATCGTTATTCGGCTCCCCCTAATCTTTTTCAGGTACAAATTAGAAAATTATCATTTTTTTTTTTTAATACATGAAACTTGCTCTTTATTGCATCTGTTTCTACTAAATATTGAAGTTTTCAATATGAGGCATTTCCTTGATTCAACAATGTGCCTATTCTGGAAACTAGTGTATATAATCTTATTCCAAATATAAATGTAGTAAATGATTTTAGATTTGCTATATGACAGGTGTCTGTAATCTTATTTTTATATAGAATTTCAATATATATTCATATATTTAAATGGCTAGTGTATGCACAATGGACAAAAGTTCATCTATTTATAAGATTTGTCAGAGTTATTTTGATCAGCCACAAGGATTTTTTAGTAAAGTCAGGTACTGATGTAGATTGAGGAGTTCTGGGCTGTGGTTCAGAGTTCTGTAGCAGGCCAATTTTATAGCAGATCTTCCACTCCAACTTGTAAAGCATATCTTAATAGAGCTGGCTTTGTGCACAGGGACATTGTCTTGCTGGATCAGTTTTGTTCAAGTGAAAGAAAAATGTTATGCTACCGCGTCCATCCTATACAATTGTACGTCTCCAATTGTGTGGTAACAGTTTGAAGAAAACCATGTATTCCTGAAAAGTCTCTCAATACTTTTGTCCAAATTATGTATTCATATTCTACATATGATCAGTGTATATGATATTTATCTACATAGAACCAAATATACAGAATAACCCTGTTTTATTTTGTTCTACACATGTTTGATGTCCAGGTTTTACTTCATTATTTTCCTTGGCAGGACCTGCTCAATTCCAATATGGAGACCCTGACCTCAGTGCCTCATGCTCAGACCACCTTGTCAATGGATGCAGCCACACAGCATGGCTTCCACCTCTCCACAGATTCGGGTGAAGAGGACAGCCAATCGATTCCTCCCCATAAACCCGCACAAGCCTTTTCCAGCCATTCGGAGCACGGTGGAAGCGATCTCGTAAAGCGGGCTGTAGCTTTCTTTCGTCGCTCCGGCCGCAGCAGCAGCGTGCAGAGCTCGGATTCGCCCAGCCGCCCACCAGTTCTTAATGGCCATGCGCCATGTGTTTCAAGCCATGCCCATTCTGCGTACGTCAGCAGTGATAACGACTCGGAGTTTGAAGATGCCGACATGAAAAAGGAGCTGCAGAAGCTCAGAGAAAAGTAAATAAAGCTATTTCAGCTTCTTTTCTAATACAGATCTTTTTTTTTTTCTAAACACTGAGCCAGATACAGATACAGGTATCATTAAAAATGTTTAAACTTTCTTTCGGCTTCTCCCATTAGGGGTCGCCACAGCGGATCATCCGCATGTTTGATTTGGCACATGTTTTTTATGCTGGATGCCCTTCCAAATGCAACCCTCCCCATTTATCCGGGCTTGGGACCGGCACTGAGAGTGGCTGGGGTTGGTTCCCTGACCGGGGTTCGAACCCGGACCGCATGTTTACAGGATAAAAAAATTTAGTATGGTGGCTAGAACAACATTAGGTAACCAAGTAGCAAAATTGGGTATAGAGTCTGTATATAGTATATAGTGTGTAGGACTGTTTTCTAGTTCCAGTCCTGAAGGAATTTCACACAATACTTACTTCTTCGACAAAATATCCTACTTTCATTAAAGGTTTGGCTCATCCGAACGTTTTACTTGTACCAGCAGTAACTTAAATGGTTCTTGTGCAAGTGGGTGCATGGTTGAGTGCAGTTTGTGAATGGAGTGCGAAGCTAGAGGAAGTGAGTGGTAAGAATTATAAACCTGGTATTTTGTATTCAGCTCTCTCCCCCGAGGCTCTCATCTCTGCCCATTTTTATCAGAATACTTTACTGATCCCACATGGAAATTGTTGGGTTGCATTTGCTCAAAGAAAATTGATGTAAATATTAAAGTAAATTAAAATATAAAGAAATGTACAATAGAATATACATATGTGTTATCTCTATTGCTGCTCATTGACACGTAAAACACTTGTTGATCAAAACTCACAAACACAAGTCTATGATCCTTGCTGCTCACGCATTCATTTAAGCTGCAACCTTCCCTGAACAGTGCTGTGTACAATGACAAGTAAACTGTACACTTGAAGATTGATTCATGTCTCCTGTTTTTTTTCCAGGCATATGAAGGAAATCTCCGAGCTGCAAGCCCATCAGAGAGGTGAGATCGAGCAGCTATATTCACGGCTCGGCCGGCCCGTGCCACCTAGCGTGGGATTTCTGCACGCAGTACCCCCTAGTGGCCGCCGGCGCAAAACCTCGAAACACAAGCTGAAAGCGGGCAAGCTTCTCAATCCAACAGTGCAACAACTCAAATCCAACCGTGCTAGCAGCCCAGGTAAGAGCATGCTTGTTTAGACTGTGTTATTATTCTGTGTTTTTTTATTTTTTTTTTTATATATAATACAAATGAAATGTTGCTTTTCTCTTTTTAGCAGAGACCTGTTCTAGCATGTCGGGATCTCCAGCTAAAAGCTCAGTGCTGGGTAACAGTTCTGTGGCTTCCAGCATGGCCATACTGCAGAGTCCAGTGTCTGAACCTCTGCAACCAGTCCAAACGCAGCAGCCATGCTCGCTCAAAGTCTCACTGTCCTCCGACAACATCTATGATTCCGCCCCACATGCTCTTCCAGGGCAAGGTAACACACACACACAAACGCATACACACAAACACATACTCTGCCCACATATAGATCCTTGCTGTGTCCGTGTATAATCTACATTTGTGTCTCTCATTCTCACACACATGTTCATATACAAGTCTTTGTCAAAGTGCTTAAGACATGAATTTGCATGATCTCTTACTACACAGCATTCTTAAGGACTCCCTTCATCTGTGTGTCACACACATCTCAAACACACGTGCACATTCGCACAGCCCTGTAGGAAGGCTGCAACCTGTTCGATTAGGATGTTTATTGCATCTTTATTACATGACCACATTGCTTGTCGCAAAAGAAGTTTTCATAACCTGTGGACAAGTGCTTTATCTCTGAAATGCATTCTTGTGTTAGTTAAGAACAAGGCGGCACTGCTGGACAGCTTAACACATTCAGTGTTCGGTCATAAGAAACCCTTACAAACACATAGTACTGTGCAAATGTTTTAGGCAGGTGTGAAGGAACGCCGTAAAGCAAGAATGCTTTAAACGTATATATATTGTAATTGTTTAGCAATTTCAAATCAGGAAGCTTTTCTCATTTTAACCACATATAGCTGACACAGTGCACAGTGAAATGAGAGAGTTTTTCTAGAACCCAGGTGCTACATATACAACATAGAGCGACTTAATATATATATAGCACTGAGCTGAGGGCTAAATGAAAGTTGCCTCAGCAACATAAAGTGCATCGTGTTCAATTTAGTGCAAACAGACAATACAAAACAGGACAGTTACACAAAAAAGCACTATCCAGTATACATTCTGTACTTGTTATACAGTACAATGTACTGTAAACAACATACACAAATTTTGCTGTTATAGACGTGGATGCGTATAAATTGTATTGAGTATTTATTTTTATATTTTATATTTTATATTTAGGGCCGTCGATTATTTTAGAAATCGAGTATTCTACCGATTATTCCAACGATTATTCGAGTACTCGGATAAGAAGTACTTTACTAAAGAGCAATATGAAATATACAGGAGAAAAATTGTTTCCTTTTTTAGAAAAATGTGCAATTTTATTGCTGAAATTGCAATTTGTAAAAACCAATCCCATTTAGTGCATTTACTAAAAAATACAAATACATAAATAAAAAATCCTTAATAAAAAATATAAAAATCATTTTCAAATTACTTTGAAAAAGGTAAACACACTGTACCGTGTTTCCTTTACGTTTTAGTTTGAAAGCATCTTGGTGCCTTTTTATATTTGAATTACTCAAGGAATCGATCCCAGCCCTAAATAGTCAAATCAATCTTTGGTGTCATGACCCTTTTTCAGTTCTTTTTCAGGTTAATTACAGTGGCTTTCAATTATTTTTTCCTTCATACTTGCACAAAGTCAGGGATTTAGTAGGATATTCAGTTGTATGATTAACCAATTGCATCAAGCAGATGCTAATGATCAAATTCATATGTATGTTGAAACACAGTCATTATCTAAAACAGAAACAGCAGTACAGGCTCTTAAAATTGGGTGAGAAACAACCAAACCCTTCTACTAGGGTGAGGATGTGGAAGTTTCATATCACAGGCCATGGCAAGACTAAGCACAGCAACAAGACAAGGCAGTTCTATTGTATCAGCCAGGTCTCTCCCAGGCAAAGATTTCAAAGCAGACTGGGGGTTTCAAGTTGTGCTGGTTTAGCTATTTTCAAGAAGCACAAAGAAACTCAACTATTCATGAAAACATAGGAACTGGTCTACAGAAAAATGGCAGTAGGTGCTCTGGTCTGATGAGTCAAAACTGAACTATTTCGCTGTAACAGGAGGCAAGTTGTTTGCTGTAGGGCTGGAAAGCGGTACTATAATGAGTGTCTATAGGCAACAGTGAAGCATGGTGGAGGTTTCCTGCAAGTTTGAGGCTGCATTTCTGCAAATGGCATTGGAGATTTGGGCGGGATTAATGGGTGTCCTCATTGCTAAGAAATACATGCAGATAATTATTCATCATGCAGTACCATCAGGGAGGTGTTGGACTGTCCCCGAATTTATTCTCCTGGAAGTAAAAGTTTGGCCTCTACAGAGTTCTGGTCTCAGTCATCGAGTCTGCCTGGGATTACACAAAGAGACAGAAGGATTTGAGGCAGTCGACATCCACAGAGGATGTTGTTGTTTTTTTTTTTTATAATAAATTTTTTTATATATCTATTCTTCAAACCAACAATTTTTTTTCACACCTGTCTAAAGCCTTTGCACAGTACTGTGTATATACACACACACACACACACACACACACACACACACCTTGAACATGACAATTAATCCTATTATATTTGGCTGTGCCTTACTGTCTATGCTGAGATGATACGGGTCTCTAAAACCTGATGTGTTCGCTGTTACACCACTCTTCCTCTCTCTCTTTCTCTCTCTCTTTCCTTTCTTTTTTCTCTACCTCTTATATTCGTTCTTCACAGGCTGGACCGTTTACCACCAAACATCCGAGAGAGTCACCTATAAATCTAGTAGCAAACCACGCACTAGATTCCTCAGTGGACCCGTGTCTCTGTCCATCTGTTTGTATTTGTTTTTTTCCTACTTTACTTCACTCATCTCATCTTTTTTTTCCAGTCAGTTTTTGTTTCTCTCTCTCTCTCTCTCTCTCTCTCTCTCTCTCTCTCTCTCTCTCTCTCTCTATCTATCTATCTATCTATCTATCTATCTATCTCTCTATCTCTCTATCTCTCTTTTACTCTTGTGTCTTTCTCTCCGTATCTCTCTCGGTCCATCCCAGTGTGTGACTTGTCTTAATTTTTCTTTTTATACCGACACACACAAAAAAAAAAATTCATTCATTCGTTTTTATTTGTCCATCCCATTTCCTTGGCCATAATGCACTTGTTACTCCATTCATACAAACGCTTTGCGCTGCTTCTGCGTACCAAATATCATTACCCGTGTCTTCCCCCAAACATGGGCTTTCCAAAACCTTATCTTTTTCTGTATAAATATTTAAAGATGTGTGTCCTGCCAAAGCCTTTGTATCTTCTGTACATGTGGTTTCTTTCTTTTCACTGATTGTCCTCACATGTTTAAAAAAAAAAAAAAAAAAAAAAAGCCCCATACCGGCATAAGAGGACGATGGGCACGCTGTCTCATGTTTGGAATCGGAAGACGTGCATGCCAGAGGCACAAGCCAGGCTCACTTTGGAGACCGTCAGGGCTGTATTTCAAATTTTTACCTTTACTTCCTCATCTTTGGCTTTACACTGCATGAGTTTTGAAAGAAAAAAAAATCTATATATTTATATACAGCTGCGTCTGCTACTCTTGTAGAATATTATTTTTTTCTCAAATGTGATTTTAAGTAGAAGTTGATTTCAGTTTGTTTTTCTGATTGTTTACCCTGAGGGTTAATGAACAATTATGATGACAGACCTGCAGTCCCACAAGCATTTTTCTTTTCTATGTGTGAACTCTATGCAGATTAAATGTAGAAAAGTATGTTTACACTCCTATGCTCTCAGCATTTTAGTGGTAGTGTTCATGCTTAGTTGTATAATTTCGTAGAATTTGTAAGCAGAAATGTTTGACAAATTAACTCATTTGCTTACTGTTATGTTCCCACTAAGATTCAGATGCATTGGATCTGTTTAATGGAAAATCATTTGTTTCTTTTCTAATTTTTTTTTCGATTTATTTGTCTTTAAAAAAGAAATGTTAACATTATCTAACGGACAGGTAACATACATTTTTCTTTATTATAAAAACAAATGGGTCTCTAAGTTACTGCTCCAATTCCTGGTCTTAGAGACCTAAATTTTAGTGTCATCTTCTGCTGGAAATGTGCCCTGGATGTTACTAAACATGACCAGCCAAAATCCCTAGATAAATGGCTCTAGAAGTATGGTGTATTCAGTGTAATTTGCGATGTCACAAAAGAAAATTGCACATCAAAATGCAGTTTGAGGTCTTACTTTTTTTTTTACATTGAAATTCGGAAATAACACTTAAATAATGATTTTGATAATCTCAATGGAATCTAGAGGTCGACCGATAGCTAGGTTGGATCTTACATGCCAATAACAACTTATAAAACGAAACAAAAAGTACTGAATCATGAAAATGTGCTAAATGAAATTAATTTGAATATATTAATTCATCTGAAATACGTGGTGCAATATAAAATAAAATATTTAGACGGGGCACATTGCTGGGGTTAACACCATACTGCCGTCTTGAAACACAGAAGGAACTTAATTAATGAATATCGAATCATTTTACATGGGGTGCTTTTCTGTATTAGCCAAATTCTTCACTTGGCTCAAATCTAGAATAGATAGAGTGCATAGTGAAGCATAAAAAAGCAAATCTGGAAATCAGAAAAAGTTGTTTCTTAGTGTTCAGGGTTGTATTCTTTGTCTTTATTTTATTATTACTATTTTTTTTAAATAATTAATTCGTGTTTTCTGTTTTCCATTTTCTGTCTTTCCATTTTACATTCCAATCCAAAAGATTTTTTTTTTCCAGCCCATTTTTCTTCACCAATAATGCACATGCTTTCCAAGCATACAGCCTTATTAAATCTCCCTGCACCTCCTTCTGTATTATATTAAGTGATTGGTTGCTGCCTGTGGCTGTCCACCAGTTTGTCCAGTGAGCAAAGGTGTGCAGCGTCTCCCTCCTTGCCCTTAACCCTGTGTTGTCTGTATTGTTCTGCCTCTTTATAGGGTCTACTCTGAAACGACTATGTCTAGGCAAAGAGCGCAGTAGTAGTAACTATCCCATTTACTCTTACTCTGTAGATTCTTCTGCCTTTTTTATTTCTTTATTTTGTTATCCCCTTTATCTTTATTTTTATTTTGTTCTTTGGCATGGCCACAAGAGTGAGCGTTGTCATAAAAATCCAACAATGAAGTGCATTGTCACTTCATTGATTTTTAACTTCTTTCTTCCGTAGTGCATGGCAGTGGTTGGTGTCACTTCCCATGAAGTGCTGCTTCTGTTATTTTCGTCTGCATGTTTGATTATAAGATGTTACTCAGCATCCTGGGGGGTAGGGGTGGAGTTAATTATTTTGGCTGCTTGTTGTCTGGAAATGCTGGGGAAAAAAATCCAAAATCAAAATAGTGATAATAAAGTGATAACGACAACAGGCATGTGTGCACTAGCCAAAAGATGGACTGATATAAATCAATAAGCAGCCAAACCGATTACTCATGACTTGTTTTTGTCCTTTACCATTTCTTTCTTTCTTTTTTTTTGTTTTTTTTCGGTTTTTAAGATGTTCTCTCTCTCTCTTTTTACTTTCCAATAGGGTCATCACATTGCAGTGGCACAACATCATCAAGCTCAGCATCCAATCAACAATCAGCCATGTCTCCTGTTACCATGCCGGTGCCTGATCCTCAGCCATTAACGACACTAGCTCAGGCTCAGACCAACAACAGCAATAATAAAAAGAGGACGTTCACCGACGACTTGCACAAGCTGGTTGACGACTGGGCGAAAGAGACGCTCACTGCTGGCCCTCAGCCTCGACCTTCGCTCAACCAAATCAAACTGCAGCAAAGGAATCAGGACTTGAAGGGCACGTCCACAAGTATGAGTGGAGGCACAATTTCGGTACGTCCTGCAGTCTCATTTCCTTAATTAATAGTGGTCCTTTTGATGTTGCAAAATCATTATGGTTTATTTAAGGTCTTAAATCTAGAATAGTTTCAAGAAAAACTGGATGATTCAGGCAAAGAGCCTTTATCTTTCATGCATGAAAATAAGTATACAGTGCATCCAGAAATCACAGCTCTACATTTTGTTACAGCCTTATTCCTAAATGGATTAAATTCATTATTTTCCTCAACATGACAAAATGAAAGAAGTTTGTTTAGAATACTTGCAAATTTATAAAAAAAAAATGGAAAAAAAAAATAAATCACATGTACATAAGTATTCACAACCTTTGCCATGACACTGAAAATTGAGATTTGATGCACCCTGTTTCCACTGATCATCCTTGAGAGGTTTCTACAACTTGATTGGAGTCCACCTGTTGTAAATTCAGTGCATTGGACATGATTCGGAAAGGTTCAGTAAAAGGCACATGACAGCCCAACTGGAGTTTGACAAAAGGCACGTGAAGGACTCTCAGACCATGAGAAACAAAGATAGAACTCTTTGACCTGAATGCCAGACATCATGTCTGTAGTAAACCAGGCACCACTTATCACCTGGCCAATACAATCCCTATAGTGAAGCATGGTGGTGGCATCATCATGCTGTGGGGATGTTTTTCAGCAGCAGGAACTGGGAGACTGGTCAGGATCATGGAAAAGATGAATGCAGCCAATGTACAGAGACATCCTTGATGAAAACCTGGTCTGGACCTCAGACTGGGGTGACTGTTCATTTTCCAACAGGACAATGACTCTAAGCACATAGCCAAGATAACAAAGGAGTGGCTAATGGATGACACTGTGAATGTCATTGAGTGGCTCAGCCAGAACCCAGACTTCAACCCGATTGAACATCTCTGGAAAGACCTGAAGATATCTGTGCATCAACATTTCCCATCCAACCTGAAGGAGCTTGAGAGGTTCTGCAAAGAAGAATGGGAGAAACTGCCCAAAAATAGGTGTGCCAAGCTTGTAGCATCAAACTCAAAAGACTTGAGCCTGTAATTGGTGCCAAAGGTAGTGCAACAAAGTACTGAGCAAAGGCTGTGAATACTTATGTACTTGTTTTTTTATTTATTTTTTTATACATTTACTGTAAGTACACTATATGAATAAAAGTATTGGGACATTTTACTTTTTCAGCCATATGTGATTCTTCTCCAAACAGTTACCACAAATTAGTCAGGATGTGTAGGATGTCTTTGGATGCAGTAGCATTTAATGTACCCTTCACGTGAAGTAGGAGACCCAAACCTGTTCTGGACAATACCCCTGTGCGCAGAGCAGCTTCATGAAAATTTTTTTTTTTTTTTTTTTTGACTATCATAGTATATTTTTTCCTAATTAATGTTTTGTTTTAATCTACATTTTTGTGGTATATTAACTATCTTTCTCTCTCTCTCTCTCTCTCTCTCCCCCTACCTTGTGCATTCAGATGAGGGCTCGTGTGCCCCCAAAGTCGTTGCCATTCCAGCTGTCTCTCCCATGTCCACTCACCGCTGCTTCGGGTCCCAGTGTGCCTCCTGCCCTCAGTAACACACCCTCCCCTGTTCTTCACCCATCATATTTGCTTCCCACTGGCCCTTTTGGAGCGGTGATGCCAGCTTCCCAGTACCCACCCCAGTGGCCTCAGGTTACCCTCCCGGTTGGCACAATGGGGTCAGCGAACATGATTGGCGCTCCGGCTATGATGCCCCACCCTACTTTGGTTAATCCTGCACTGCAAACCTTTCCCATGGTGTTGAATGGCTCAGAAGCGACCACGTGCAGAGGCAGTGCCAGGACTGTATAACTATGCCATCATTGCTCCAACTGGTGTTTCTCTGTAATGCAGTAATGCTTTCTACTATGCTGTGTAAATTAGAACTATTCCGATCATCCAGTGGCTCCCTGGTTATATCAGTAACTTCCTTAAATTGGCTGGTGAACAATCAGTGTCTGTCATAGACATGCTGTGGTGTGCAGATTACCCAGGCGTCACAGTGAAACTACAGTACCCATAGTCCTGCTGCATTGGTCCAGTGTTATTGATGTCAGCGGCAGTCTGTATTTGACAGCAGAGACGTGTACATAGACTCTGGGCTTGTAAATAGCGTGTACGTGTGCGTGCTCGAACAAGTTCAAGTCTGCATTTGTCTGGCCTTTTTGAATTTAACAGCCATAGTGAGTCATAATGTTATGGTCCTTATCCATCAGTCTTTTTCACGAGGCAGCAGTCGTCATTTGCATTAGGCTAAGACGGATAGAAACGCCTTTACCAATGACCTGCCAGAGCGTACGTGCACAAAATGTAAAGGAGATTAGACAAACTTAAAAAAAAAAAATCTGAAAGTGTTTGTTTCGATTATCCGTCTGTAATAATAATTATTGAAAGTCTACAGTATGACTCTGGTAGATACATTGATACTTTTGGGCCGAGAGAATTGTTTGCAAATGTACACAATGTTCTCTGTCCACACTGGAAAGACAGAAAAAGAACCAAGCATCAAGGGGAATGTAGTGCCTTGAGAGTTTAAAACAATTTCCCCATAGAAATCTGCAAGTCAGCCATCAGTCAGATCCTAGTGCTTGACTAGTGGCTAGTGCTAGTCCTTTTTTTGAAGCATTAGAAAAACTATCGTAATCGTTGCAATACCCATTTCAATTCAAATCCTCCTCATCTTTCTAGAATGTTTATTGTTTACGGAGTTAAGGCTTTTCAGACAAAGCATCACACTCAAAAAAAAAAAAATAAAAAAATAAAAAAAAAAAACACAGCTCCTACAACCCCTTAGTACAAGCACAGGAATAAGTATTTACAGATCTGTTTTTCACAACTGTGACCTCAAACACTGGCCACTTGCATGTCTTTGATGGCGCAATACTGAACAAGGCTTTGTCACTGCAAAATGTTCGTGCTGCAGTGCTTCAGAGCGTTGTCCATAGAAAGGAAAGTTACATTTCTTGCATGGTCAATGTAAAGTTTACAAAATTCAGTCCAGGTTTAGCTTTGTAAATGTCGGGGTGGGGGGGTTGGTCAGGGGTCGAAAAAAACCTGTGTTCAGAGGAACGCACTACTCAGAGAAGATGGGACGGGAAGATTCGGCTTCACGTACTTAAGTGCAATTTAACTCGAAATCCCAATTAAAATAACGGGCCGAAGGTAGCCTTGTCATGAGCCATATGCACTAACCGGGTGAAAGAGGAGGACCTGTGGAGACGCCACGGAACTCCGTAGCGAGCCATACAGTAAATTAGAGCAAGTTTAGTCATGTTTTTTTTTTTTTTTTCTTCGTTTGCAAGTTCTTTTAGCGGTGTTTCAATTGGATGTGTGGTATATTTCAAGGTACTCGGGTGGTGCAATATTTAGTTTACACTTGTTAACATAATGGATTTTATTTAGATGGGTTTTTTTTTCTTTTCTAAAGCTGCTAGAATGGCACAGGTGGGTCCAGAATATGAAAAACCAAGGCGAGCAACACTGACTATACCACCCAAAGGTACCAAATCAACAAAGAAAATCTTTATTCTGCTGGATGAGAGTGATACCTGGGTATTAAATTTCAAATCACTCATTAAGATGTTCCTGAGTTTTTCTTTGTTTAAGCAAATGTTCATTTTTAATAAGTGGTCCTCATTTTTAAGGGACTTAGCACCTTCTCGTTCATGCACTTTCCTCTACTGTAATCTGATTTGTTCTTTGGACTTGCATGATTTCTTTTTGGTTATACACACTTCTTAAATAGAATTGGTCCCTTTTTTTTGTTTTCTCTTCACTGCATTTAAACAGCAATACACTAATGAAAAAAGAAAACAATCCAGCAGATTACCCAGTCGTGCTCCAAGCTCACAATCTTGATACCGTGATGCCACTTTAAACAATGACGTTGGAGTATGAGGAATTAAATCATTGTGACACACTTAGTAGCCAGAATATTTTTTTTGTTGTTGTTTGTTTTTGTTCCAGATATTAGAGTTACAGATTATATTGGGATGGTCTGGAATCTTTGCTACACTTGCAACTTTTGCACTTGCCCCTCTTTTTTTTTATTTTTTTTTTGTAAGTTAATGATCGTCACTTGGACCAGCATGTTTAGGCTCGTTACTTACACCCTTCAAAAAATCCGAGCCACATTTTTACCCTGCATTCAAAGAGGTTGTGAGCCGGAGGTTTTGTCAAGCTGTGAATTCTACCGGTGGCTTGTAATTAATGTATATACAGATGTTTTGCTCTGTATTTTCCTTCCTTTGTTCTTTTTTTTTTTTTTTTTTTTTTTTGCCTTTTTCCTAACATGTATGTGTTTATTCTTCCATCAATTCATTTTGAATTGGAATTTTTTTAAATGTAGGCTGTTCTGCAGAATATTCTGCTTTGGTGAAACACTTTTTTATAGAAAAAGATTTCTTTCCTTTGTTAATGGTTGTTGTTTTTTTTTTTTTTGATCCAGTGCCCAATTCTGTATAAGCATTTAGCAGAGGTAGAACTGATTTTTCATTATTATTTTTTTGTACATGAAAGCCATGGTTCATTGCTTCTGCTTCGATTTGCCCATGCGCACTGCATTACTTTCTTCAGCCCAGCCTAAATAATAAGCTGCATTTTCGATCACAAAGACTGTATATGTTTAATGAAAGAAATAAATAAACATTATTTTGTGCTTGATGTTGGCATTTCTTCTGCGTGGACTAAAAAAATGCAAGACTTTGCAATGTTCAAAAATGATTGTATACAACATATATATGAGGAGCTTTTGTAAAGGGTAATAGTATCATGAATTTCAGCAAATTTGCAGAATATTGAACCTTCTAGCAGAAGTAAGAGGTTTTGGGGCTGGAGTTTTACACAACAATAAACTCATGCATCTGAGGTATTATAGAAATGGTTCTAAAAGCTTGTGTACAACCTGTTAGAAGAACGTATTCTTGTTTAAATAGTTTTGGCAAAAAATGTCAAGGTCGACTGGATTTTAATAAATATCCAAGCTGCAAGACCTTCTGTTTTATTGACCAACTATGATTCAGTTGCAGGAATATTTAGTGGCAGCATAAATAGCAATGAATTGCGATTTGTATGAGCATACATGTAATGTTAAAAGATTGAGCATGCCATTTTTAATACTTAATAAATATCCCTTCAATAGACAGTATTCATTAAAGCCAAGTTCAGTAGCAATGGTATTTTTCCCATTTTTTTTATCATGCACTACACTTTGTTTGACCTATTTAGGCTATAAAATCTGTTTATTTTTGTTGATTTATTTATAAAAAATAAACCCATAATGCAAAGAAAAGAAAGCTGCCTTCATCTTTAGTTCTTTTGTGCATTATACTGTATTATACAGTATTTTTGGTGGATTGTATTAAATAAACTACGCCCCCTGGTGGCCCGACTCGAAATGTTTCTCTAGTGTTCAGGCCACTCTACTGATCTGCGTTAGCATATTCGTTTTTATAAATAATCGAAAATATGTAGAGACGTGGAAACGGCTTTGTGTATATAAAAAAAATCATGCGAAATGATTTACTTGCCAAACGATCCGATTTTTCACTACTGAAAATTGTACATACTAAACTATATAGCAATGTGGAAGTCTGTGCCTAATTCGCCAAACGGGTCAAATTCAAAACCCTAAAGAAGTATTAGTAATTGTGTCCTGCTTTTACACAAGCTACTCGTTTATCTTTGTTTTTAAAACGTTATCTTTCTTCAAAAATAATCAAAAAATTATTTCTATCACTCAATAGGCAGATTTCTATTAAGTCGTCAGAGGCCATCGTGTTGTAATGGCGAATGTGCCAACACGCGCTCATGGCACCCTTTTGTTCGCCATAAACCAGTTCCTGGATTATTCTCTTTTCAGTTAAAATACGCGTCTTTTTTTTTTCTTTTTATCCTGTTTTATTCAAAACAGCTTTTTGCGATCCCTCGTTGGCTGGAGCCCCAGATTTACACGAAAGCGAGTTGAATGTGAATTTCTTTGTGATCAGTCTGGGTGTCGGAAGTGGCGACTGGAGCTCAGTGACAAGCGCCTGGAGTAGTGAGTGTTGTTTTGTTCATTCCTGCATATTTATAAAACAAAATTATAAGGACAACGATCATAGATTTAGTGCGAACCTTATGCATGTGCATTTCGACCTGTATATGCATATCGAGATGCATTTGCAAATGGTGCATTTTGCCGCGAAAGAATGCAGTTAGCCAATGTTAGTGTTAGCCACTATATACAGTAATCCAGGTAGATACAGGAAATAAAAAACATGGCTTAAAAACCTTTTTATATACTCCCTTTTTCTCTTCACTATAAATATTGTGTTTGGGCAGTAAAGCATTGCACCCACGCGTTAACTCTCATGCTGAAGGAGGGAATGCATCAGATGCCCTGCTGCTTTGTACTCATCCAATGTAGATACAGTTATAAATGAGTTAAATAGCAGTCCATTTCATAAATGTTTGTACATGCTAGAGGTGTACACTGGCAGGGAACCAGTTTAGTTTAATGGGTTTACGCTACAGTGGTTCTGGCTGTTTGTTTACATGCAGCTCATTGCACGCCGAACAGCTCACCTGCTTCCCTTCATTCATCTGAACCAGGACAGGCAGAGTTCATCTCCTACAAATACCACCTGTTCAACACTTCCCCGATATATTCACCCGATAAAAAAGACCCTTTCAACCCTTTAATTTCTTAACCCTGCTCGTTTATTTATGTTTTTATGTATATTAGTTGTAGCTTTGGTTGAATGTGTTGATTCACTGACTTGAGTTCTGTAGTTGCTTCATGTTGAGATGAAAGGAATCAAATACAGAAAGTAGGTTTTTTAGGCAAGTTTTTTTTTTTTTTTTTTTTTTTTTTTGGGAAGCTTTTTTAAAGAACAAATCTATTTCTAATAGTTTACTAGACACGCCATGATTCATATTTGAAGGATCTTTTTTATGTATAATTTAAACTTCTATCTGGTAATGGCAGATCTGTTCATTTCATATCTCATTTTGTATTTGGGAATTATTCTTTTTTGGTAATGCATCTTGTTCTGGATCTCATTCAAAGTTGTTAACGCCAAGTATTCTCTTAAAACGTCAGTTTCAATGTTTCACCCCCTGGTTCACCCCCTGGTTCACCCCCTGGTTCACCCCCTGTTTAATCCCCTGTTTAATCCCCTGGTTCACTTTCTTGTTCACTCCCTGGTTCACCCCCAGTTTAAAATTCCTGGTTCACTCCCTGGTTTACTCCCAGTTTAAAAATTCCTAGTTCACACCCTGGTTTACACTCCGGATCACCCTCTGGTTCATCTTCTGGTTCACCCCCTCGTTCATGTTCTAGTTCACCCTCTGGTTCATGATCTTGTTCACCTACTTGTTTATCCTCTGGTTCCTGTGATTTGATTTATTAATTATTTGAATTATTAAACAACAGTTGACTTCTCTAGGACACTTGTACACCGGGTTCATCAGTACTGTTTCTCGTTTTTAAAAAAATATTAGTGTTACTACATAGTGCTACAGTTTATTGCATAAAGTATGCACTTATTTTTATTCAAATAATGTTGATCTGCATGTACTCACTTTTCTGGAAAGCTTTTTCCGCTAGATTTCGGAGTGGGTGGTCGAGTGTTAGTGGTGTCAGACAAAGATGTCAGCATCCCATCCGTGTGGTGTTCAGTGATCAAGGTCAGGATTCTGGGCTGTTCTGTGGACAGCTGACTCATGAAATATTTCATATTCTTCATGTTCTGTGTTGGGGTCAGTTCACAGCATTGACAGAGATGAAACTTTTCCAATAAGTTGAAATAAGTATGTCATTACAATTGACCCCAATCATTTAAAGCGTTGATTCGTCCAGGAACGAAACACCATTTTCGAAAGCACGAAAGTTGCTCATAGAGACGCAAAATTCAATTCAATTGATTAACTATATGAAATGATATAAATGTACACATTTTGAGACTTTCGGGATCATTCTTAATGCTTTTTAATAGACTGAATCGTTCACATGCGCACTAGACTAATCTACTAGATGCCATCACGTAATGTACGAGTCCACGTAGCTGGTGTACAGGTTTCACCTCCTGCTGTTCAATAAACCAAGTGATCTCCTGAGCTCCTTGTTGGGGGTCTCCACTGCAGTGGTGTGAAACCGATCAAACAAACCTAAGAACCCATGAACACGAGCAGGGTAAGAACAATCTACTAATCTACTAGACGCCATCACGTAATGTACGAGTTTAACTCTTCATTCGTGTTTTGTCCGAGTCGTTGCGATTTACTCTAATGTCAAATTAAAACAACAATACCGATATCACTATTAACGTCACGTTTGCATCGAAAACGCATCGGTGGAATCCGGCGTATACACTCTCGTATTGTGAACCGGTTTTTTATTCTCGCGATTTAAAACGTCGAAATGAAGAACGTTGTTCACGCTCTCTCAGACCAGAAACTAACTTGTTGTCGGAAAAGAAGTGCTTTAGATTCTCGGAAAAAATCGTAACAGCGTGGATAGCAACTAGCAACTCGAGGACATCTTTTATATAAAACCAACACCGCATGAATAATAATTAAAAAAAAAGACACGTTAGCCAGTATTGAATTGCACCTTTTTGTTAATTCGTGACCACACACAGGGCCACAGACAGAGCATTCACACTTTTTCTCACCCACACTCTTCCATCGCAACAAAACTCACAGCAACATGGCTACACACTTCACCTAAATCAAACCACAAATATTTTAAAACGTATAGAATTATTATGTATGCAATAAGTTACAATGGAACACAGTTAATGTTGTAACATGTGAGGTGTTGTACGCTAGCTTCACTGTTCTTACCCTGCTCGTGTTCATGGGTTCTTAGGTTTGTTTGATCGGTTTCACACCACTGCAGTGGAGACCCCCAACAAGGAGCTCAGGAGATCACTTGGTTTATTGAACAGCAGGAGGTGAAACCTGTACACCAGCTACGTGGATTAAACACTGCGTCTGTATACGCACTAATAACCTCCCCGGTTACTAACGATTTTAAAAAAGAGGATGATTTGAACAGTGTTGCGCTCCAGGCGCACCACACACAAGATAAACATCATCCACATATTGTTGATCACATTTTTCTGCTAAAGAAGTCATTGTAGACATCCATGCTTCTCTTGTGTAGACACACCCGGTCTCAACTAGATAATTATACACGTCTGGGCACGGTCCTTCAGATGTCCAGAGTTGTCGCCTCAATGCCTGATTTAAGGGGTCCACAAATTCCACGTCATCATCTACTTTTAGATTTTATTAAAATTAAAATCAGAAACACTTTAAGACCAGAATTGCGAATTATCGCTTTATTGTTTACAACTGAAATAATGTTCGCATTGCCACCTTTTCTACTTCTCTCCTTCCATTTACAAACAAGTCTGCAAAGTAGAAGTCCATTTTTACTTATTGATGGAGATTCCATTCCAGTAAGTCATACAGGTACAACACTATCATCTCTCCGTTCCTCTTTCAGATGTAAGCTGAAATAGAGCAACGCCGAACAGCATGGGGCTGGACTTTGATGTGAAAACGTTCTGCCACAACTTACGCGCCACCAAGCCGCCGTACGAATGCCCGATCGAGACGTGCCGCAAGGTCTACAAGAGCTACAGCGGCATCGAGTACCACCTGTACCACTATGACCATGACAACCCACCTTCTGCTCAAGGAACACCGCAGAAGAAGCGCAAGGGGCGCCCAGCTCGTTCCTCACTCCCCGCTTCGGGAGACGGCTCTGAACTCGGTAGCGCCCTCGCCATGCCTGGGCACGGCGGAATGCCGGGGAGCCCAGCAGATAACTCCGACCACTCGCTTTCCCCTGGGAGGGACACAATGACCTACGCTCAGGCTCAACGCATGGTGGAGTTGGAGATCCATGGCAAAGTGCACCGCCTAAGCATCTTTGAGGACCTTGACGTAGTGTCTGAGGAGGACAGTGAGGCTGATGACGGAGTAGGCGGGTCCACAACATGCAATGGTGAGAACGGGATCAGTGAAGGCGGGACTAATGGAAAGGACAGACCCGACACCATTGGAGCAGCAAACGGGGGTAAAGGAGCAGGGGCAACACCCAAAGCGGGCAAACACAAGAGCAAAGAAAAGAAGAAGGACGGCATGCATCATCATGGAAATCCACCAGGGCCAGCGGTCAAGTTGCCCGAGGCTGTGTTTCGAGAGCTGGATCAAGACAGGCCCGATGCACCAGATAGACCAACATCTTATTACAGGTAAACGTGTGTGTTTTTAATGAACATGTAGTTTATGAAGCATCACCAGCTTAATAATGGGCATTTGTTAGCTCATACGCAGAAGAGGGGAAAATGATGCATCTTGAGCGGCTATGATGCATCTTGAGCAGCAGTTGGTTAATTTCATTGAAAGCTCTCAAGTTCCATGTTAGTTGCTGTATGATAGAGGATACCAGGCTTGTGTAACCAAATTAAATAAATTAAGGAGGTGAAATGCAAATAAAGAAATTATCATCCCAATTGCTTTAACTTAAAGAGGAATTTGTCAGGGGAAAAAGGTTATGTTAAAAAAAAAAAAAAAAAAAAAAAAAAAAAAAAAAAAAATTATTTTTACAATTTCGAGTGGAGTTTTGCATATTCAGTGACACTTATTTTTTTCAGGGTTCCTCTCAGATTGCATTTGTCGAATTGGCCGCATTTAATCCTCAGAGACCTACCGTGTACATGACTAGCACCCGGATATGTCAATATTAAAACGTTCAATCTGTTCGACTCCACAAACCGGGCAGCAAATCTAATGTTGATTTTTTTTTCAAATGTATATTCTTTTGATGCTATAATGCATAAAACAGGATGTTGAGATACTGCAGTCAGTGCTTCAGTCAACTTGTGTTTTCTAAAAAGGTCACGTCAGGACAAATTGCGCTTCTGTCGTCACATAAGTAAACGTGATACAGATTCCCCCGGACTCGACCGTGTGTGGGAATGGAGAGTCAGCAAAATGAAAAGTGTAGTGCGATCACAGCCTTAGGTGTGAATGAGAGTATCAGTGTCTGTGTGCATGCTGCCCTGTGCACTGGTATCTCATTCATGGATTTTGGGATACACCACTTTGCTGAATGAATGATGTAATGGTACATTGCTTTCCACTGAGGCTGAAATTCGATAGTGAAATCGACATGCAGGTTTTTATGTCGGCCAGCATTAGCATTAGGATAGAGAAAGGAATGCGGTTGCAGATGCAGGCTGATCAGTCAGTATTTCTTAGCGGTAACCCTCTTGCCTCTCGCTACTCACACTTTTGTCAGTTACAAAGTTGTTGTTTTTTGCCTCAATTTCCACAAAGGTTAGAAGTAGCAGTCTAACCTCATCAGTTTTGGAAGCAGTTGGTTTATAATTTAAATTTTTAATTTGTGAATAAGCCACTAATTTCATTCATAGATCCATCAGATTGATTAATGATTGCATTATATGCTATTGTATATAAAAAAAGAAATTGACACCCTCCTTTATTTTATTAGGTTGTCAATTCACGTGGTGGCTTCCTCTCACAGGTATATAGATAAATCTGTAGAGGAGCTGGACGAAGAGGTGGAGTATGACATCGATGAGGAAGACTACATCTGGCTGGACATTATGAACGACAAACGGCGTAGTGACGGAGTGACGCCGATCCCTCAGGAGGTCTTCGAATACCTGATGGATCGGTTAGAAAAGGAGTCCTACTTTGAAAGCCACAACAAGGTCTGGGAGGTATTTTATTTCTTTATTTTTATTTTTTTATTTTTTTTTGCCTTATGTACACACAGGCAGAAAAGTGATGCTTCCTGAAGTCTCCAATACATTGAATGGACAAAAGGTGTTCAACACCTTACCATAAGATTCATATGTGCTTTTTGAGCATCGCATTGCACATTCAGTCTGTATTTGCTGTAAAAAAAAATAATAACCTCCACTCTTCCGGGAAGGTATTCCACTAGATTTTGGAGTGCGTTTGGAAAGATTTGTTTTCAGTAAACACAGATGTAGGTGTAAGAAGGCCTGGGATGCAGTCAGTCAGTTCCAATTGATCCCAAATGTGTTCAGTAGGGTTGAGGTCAGAGCTGTATAGCAGGCTATCGATTAGCAACAATAATGGCATAACCACCCTGTTTTTATTTTTAGTAGTATTATGATGTTTTTATTCCTTAGGTAGTATAAGTAAAATTTCTGCTTTCTTCTATAACCTTCTTCGGATCAGGGCGAGCCGAACGCACTGATCGACGAGGACGCCGTGTGCTGCATTTGCAATGACGGCGAGTGCCAGAACAGCAACGTCATCCTGTTCTGCGACATGTGTAACCTGGCCGTGCACCAGGAGTGCTACGGTGTGCCTTACATTCCAGAGGGTCAGTGGCTTTGCCGCCGCTGTCTGCAGTCACCGTCCCGTGCTGTCGACTGCGCTTTATGCCCTAACAAGGGCGGAGCCTTCAAGCAGACCGACGATGCTCGCTGGGCACACGTTGTGTGCGCGCTGTGGATACCTGAGGTGAGAGTGCGTTGTATACGCAAATGTACAAGTGTAAAAATGAAGCACTTTTCAGCATGAAAATGCCGTTGAGCATCAGACTGCCATATTTTTGCTGCATCGCCCACACCTCATTCCAATGGTCAAAAACACATGCAGCATATCATGAAACGAACACGCTATACAGACCCTTTCTTTTCTGCATGAAATTGCAAGGATGAGATCAATGATTGATTTTTTTTTTTCTTTGAACAGATTAAGTGTAAATTCTTTTCCAGGTTGCCAGGAAATACATTCAACCCCCGATAATTCGCAGCTCTCGTGGGTTCTCATTAAAGAAATTAAAATGAGCAGAAATCCGCAGCGGGACCGAATGTTCAGGAACGTTAGGAATAACATTTTAAACTATTTCACTAACGAATTCATAAAAATTTTTTAAACACATTATTGTATTAAAGTGTCGATGTCTAGATGAATTCACTAAGGTACCACAGGGGCTGCAGACAAAATTTGCAGATTTTCGGAAACTTAACCCCAACCAATCCCCCCTAGACTCTTCAAGAGATATATGGCATATTAAAAGAGCATTATTACTACCATAATGACATTTTTTTCATATTTATTGCTATCGAAATTAAAACACTTAGTTGCAGTTAAGTTGAGTTTAAAATATAGTTGCTAAACCAATCTACCGAAAAATTAAGCTATGTTAATAACTAGAGGTCGGCCGATATATCTATATCTAGGTTGGATTGTACTTGCTGATAGCTGATTAATCGATAGTGCTGTGTTGTTTTATATATATATATATATATATATATATATATATATATATATATATATATATTTCCAGATAAAAAAATTCAAGCACTCCATGTGAAATAGTACTGAATTTTATTACAAAAAATATATATTATATACACTGAATCGTGAAAATGTGTCTAAAGAAAACATTAATAAAATCATTAGGAAATCTAAAAACAAACAGAACGTGACGTCAGTGATCCGCCTCTAGAGGCCGCTCTCGTAATGTCAGCGGACCAAATGCAGAGAAAACTAAGGGACATTTTAGTTTAAAAGCCAACATTTGTTATCATATATATATATATATATGTATGTATGTATGTGTATATATATGTATATACACATTTTTGTTTCAGCAAATAAGAACTATCCATTCTTGCAGGTGTGCTTTGCAAACACAGTCTTCCTGGAGCCGATCGACAGCATCGAGCACATCCCGGCGGCACGCTGGAAGCTGACGTGCTACATATGTAAGCAGCGTGGGGCTGGCGCGTGTATCCAGTGTCACAAGGCTAACTGTTACACCGCTTTCCACGTGACGTGCGCGCAGCAAGCCGGGCTCTACATGAAGATGGAGCCTGTGCGCGAGACCGGTGCCAACGGTACCTCGTTCAGTGTACGCAAGACGGCTTACTGTGACGTTCACACCCCGCCGGGCACGGCCCGCCCGCTAGGGGGCGGAACCGGGAGTGGCTCCTCTCTCAGCGAGGCGGAGGACGAAGACGAAGAGGACGGTGGTGGAGTCGGAGAGGAGCGGGCCAAAAGGGCAAAGGCCAAATCCAGGCGGAAGCTAAAGAGGGCCAGGAAGATCCTTGCCGAGAAGAGGGCGGCTGCACCTGTGGTGTCTGTGCCCTGCATTCCCCCACACAGGTGTGCTGAATGTTGATGTGAAGCAGTCAGAAAAGTACAAATGCAGTCAAAGCTTCAAAAACGTTTTCTCGTCCCGCATGCAGAGCTTTATTAGTAGTGCTAGTTTTGCATTTATATACCTAATGTTAGTGATGTTTACCTCAATTATGCAAAAATGCTAAAGAAAAATGTCTACTCTTGACTTGTCTACAGGCAAAGATTTTTTTATTACTACATCTAAGCCCCTTTGAAACACAAGGGTTGTCCAAAATGTGAAAATCTACATATTCGTTAGGGCACTTTATATAGGGTAATAGCAATGGCTGTTTAAAATCCAATAAACTGAATTCAACAAGTCTCCTTTCACTGCAGCCACAGCTGTACCAAAAGCACACATCATCGCTAACAGATGCCTCAACATTAACCTCATAGGCCATGTCTATGCAAATTTCTGTCCTTTTTCGATTTCCATCCACACTAAGATGGCGTTTTTTAGTTTGTTGGTAGCTTTGTGGATAAATTTAAAAACGTGTTTTTGCGCAGCATTTTAAGTAATTGGCACGACGTTTCAAAGAGCCAGAAAGTAAAGAAACGCCAGGCAGAAATGACTCCAGTCAAAGCGTCTTGTGTTTTGCTCGTGCGCAGTAACAGGTACCTTTCAGTGTTTGGCACTTTGACCTTTGACCCGGCAAAGCTGGAATTTAATTGGATGAAAACTCAAACCGAAACATGCACTATGAAAAACAGCATTAAATAGAGCTATGAAGAGAAACATAAGTCAGGGATTCTGATAGAATTTAGACCACCAGAGAAGGTCTTGCTGACCCTGATGGTCTGCCACTGGATATTAACAGTATAGTAATTGTAATGTAAGCATATAATATAATTTTAAGTGTTTATAACTGCATAACTAATTCACCAATTGCTGCTTTTCCATTTTCCTTTTCCTTTTTTTTTTTTTGTTCACCTGCAATGTTTCTTTCTCGTCTGCTATTCCACATCCCGTATTTCATCTCTGTAGGCTGAGCAAGATCACGTCTAATCTGACAGTACCCAGGAAGAGTCAGTTCATGCAGAGGCTGCACGCCTACTGGACCTTAAAGAGACAGAGTCGCAACGGCGTCCCTCTGCTGCGCCGTCTTCAGACACACCTGCAGTCCCAACGCAATGTTGAGCCTGTTCCTTCAATAACTACGGTCTGTGTGCACACACCCGTACACAAGTATAAAACCGTTTGTACTGTAAACTGTAGTAAACGTAAAATTCTTTCAGTTGCTCCATCGTCCATCTCAAAACACAGGGAAGTCATACATACAGTTGTCCTGGTACCTAGGGGTTTACAATATGTCGTGTATAATAATATCGTAATTGGGATGGCGCCACCAGTAAGGAGGAAAAAAGGCCAAGGAGGAGGTTTATGGATGTGGTGAGGGAAGACATGTAGTCTAGTTTTAGTTTCAAATTATTCAAAACTTTCAGTTGTTTTCTTTGGAATGAATCCTATAGAAACCCATGTCCACCACATCATAAAAAATAAATAAATAAAATAAAATGTTTGCCTAATTCCGACTTTTTTTTTTCTCGCAATTCCAATTTTATTTCTCGTGAAATCCAACATTTTTGGTGCACCCACCATGTTGTCGGCCTAAAGTTTGGAGCTGTTGGTGTATGAACAAGGTGTCCTCTGTTTTTTTCCGTCTCCTCTAGAGCTGATTGTTAGACAGAGTTCTTCTTCAGGGATCGGAGGCTCCGTTTAATACCATGCGATTCTATTGATTTTGGCCAATTTCATTTTCACTGTGTAAAACCTTCTGGCACTGCAGAGACACTGGCAGAAAGTGAGACACTGTCGGAATTGTGAGAAAGAAAACTCGGAATTGCCAGAAATAAAGTAGCAATTTCGAGAAAAAAGTTGGAATTAGGCAAAGTTTTTTTATGTGGCGGACACTGGCTTCCATATGAACCTCTTTGCCCCTTGCTGTTTTCTCTCCGTTCCTCTATTTATTTCCAGAGCGCTCCAGAGTTTAGTGGGTGGTGCGTCAGTAAAAATGGTCTGTGGGGAAACAAAAAAAAACAAAAAAACACAATGCTTCATGTGTAGTTAAATGGACAAATTATTTTCCTCGATTATTTTTTGTGTTCGATTTACTCGAGTTATTCGAGGAACCATATGCGATTTTACATTATCGAGCATATCTCAAAACCCGAGCAAAACACGCCTACAGAGTGAACGCATATATTATGTGATGAATTAGTAGATTAGGCTCGTGTGTGTGCACATTTTAAGTACGTTCTTTTACTGCAAGATTCAGTCCATTAAAACGCATTTATTATGATCACAAAGTTCAAGATACTGGGACAGAAAATGTGTACTTATTTTATCATATATATATATATATATATATTTATATTAGTTTATCAATATAATTTTTTTCCAAAATTCAGCTTTTAAAAAACATAAAATGAATGTACATTATATTTATATCATATTAAAATGTTATAAAGAACTGATTTCATTTGCTTGGGAACAGCTGAAATGTCTATTCTAATTGACTGATTAAATGTAAGATTTTGGCTCAAAAGATGATGCACACTTTTAGAAAAAATGGCTTTCTAAAGGTCAAAAATCTGCCTACGAAAAATTCAATTTAAACCTTTTGTTAGTTAAATCTCTATCAATGCTGTGAACTGACCACCATACAGAATGTGCAGAATATAAAAAAAAATATCTTAGGATTCATCTGTCTACGGTGGTCCTTAAGGTACCAGCACAAAGACACGCTCAGCAAAATATCGTCTAATTTTCGTTAAAAATGGATGAAATCCCAAAAATATCGAGATATAATTTTTCCGTCAATATCGGACACCACTACTGGTCCCGAGGCAGTGAAATGAGATTCCTTTGGCTGTTCAAGCAGCTGATTCTGTCTTCATATAAATCCTGAAAAGCCACTTCTTCATTAAGTACTTAAACATGCCCTTAATATAAAGGCGAACTCATGATTTAAACCCACACCACTCCTCAGCATGGTTTTAATTAATTATCTTCTAACATCCTGATTTATTTGTTTTAACTTGAGGGTTTAAGACTCAAAAGTACTGGATAAGAATTCTTACTAAATGCAGTAAATGTATGTTATAGGCAAAGGTAATCTCTACGTACATCATTGTAGCGTTAAGACCAAGAATCTCCTTGTCACCTTTACTTAAAACGATAAAATAAACGTTGACTTTGGGTGTTGTGTTGAAACCTGAGTGTGCTGTGGTTGAAGGATGGTGAGGAGAAGCACACCGCGCTGAAGGAACAACTAAAAGCATGGCAGAGACTCAGGCACGACCTAGAGAGGGCCAGACTGCTGGTGGAGCTCATCCGCAAGCGAGAGAAACTCAAGAGGGAAGCGGTGAGACACGGTGTCTAAAATCCTGCATTCGGTTTGCATTTTTTGCATGGTGAAGAAAAAAAAACAAAAAAAAAACGCTTTTTTGTACTTTGGTAGCTCAAGGTTCAGCAGTTGGCCCTGGAAATGCAGCTGACGCCGTTCCTGGCCTTGTTGAGGAGTACGCTGGAACAACTGCAGGAGCGAGACACCAACAGTTTCTTCACCGAGCCCGTGCCACTGAACGAGGTACACACGTATGCGAACTTTATACACCTTCACCTGGTTATTTTCTGTGCTTTATTATTCACCTCCATAAAGTCGCACTTTATTAAACGTTGAGTAGAACCGATGCTAGGATAATGATTTCATTCCAAGTACCGTTGGCTGAAATATTCCAGGAAATATGTAGAATGCCTTTTGGAAGAGCGAAAGAATGTGGTCTTGTGTGGGATGTGTGCTTTTAGAAAACCTTATGTATCTGACGCACCTGCATACATTTGTACACAAATGTGTGTATTACCTCAGGTTCCCGACTACCTGGACCACATTGAGCGGCCCATGGATTTCCAGACCATGTGGACGTGTCTGGAGTCTCATCGCTACCTTAGCTTTGATACCTTCGAGGGGGACTTTTTGCTCATCGTCAACAACTGTCTCAAATACAACGCCAAGGACACAGTGTTCTACCGGGCAGCATTGAGGCTGCGGGAGACGGGCAACGGGATCCTGCGACACTCCCGGAGACAGGCCGAGCGAATCGGCTACGATTTCGACACGGGCATGCACCTGCCGCGAGAGCCCAGTCCCGAGTCCCCCCCTGAGAGAGACAGGGAGAGGGAGAGGGAAAGGGAGCGAGAAAGAGAAAGAGAAAGGCAGCGGGAGAAGGAGAGAGAGCGAGAGCAGGAAAGAGAAAGAGAGGGCTCCCCTTCTGTTAATGAAGACGGTAAGATGGCCTTGAGATGATATGTAGAAACTAGGGGTGTCTCCAACTAAGGATTTACATAGTCAAATCAGAATTGCCAAGTCTTGTCTATAGTTGACCGATAGTCAAATCATGTGTGTGTGTGTGTGTGTGTGTGTGTGTGTGTGTGTGTGTGTGTGTGTGTGTGTGTGTGTGTGTGTGTGTGTGTGTGTTGCGGGGGCGGGGCAGGGATAGGATGACACCAGGTAGTTAACAAGTGAGTAAGACAACTTTTATTTTCTTTCACACACAGAAACTATTTTTTAATAAAGCCACCAAATCTGCCTGTCAATTAATGACTGGCAATGCCTTTCTATGTGTTATAGTTAACAGGCGATGTGGAAAAACATTTGTAAAACAATTCTAATATCATTTGAAAGCCATGCTATCCAGAGCATCACACAAAGATATAGAAGAAAATGTATAAAAAAAAAAATTTGGGGGTTGCATTTATTTGCACACGTTAAAAATACTTATTAAAAGCTTTTTTCTTTTCACATTTTTATTAACAGCATTATCACAATAGGCTGTATATTAACCTGTTGGGAGAAAACCGCTCTGGTAGTTTATCAGACATTGACCACCCCCCATAGAACCAAAATGGTGTGATCCTCGTTTCATAGCACCTCTGCGAAGATACGCTGTGAGCTCGATAGTCGAATCAGACTCCTATCGATGCATCAAATCTTCCGTTATTTGGGGGCACCCCTAGTAGGAATGTTCATTTTTAGATTTTCTAAAATAAATATACATTTTTAAATGAATAAATGTTTATCTACTGAAGATCTACTGATTGTTCTCTCTATGTATCTTAGACCTGCGGCGTTTGCCGCTGGACGAGCAGTTACGGGTCTTGCAAGCACGTTTCGATGATGTCAGTTCGGGGAAGCACAGCATCGGGCGCTCTCGTCGGGCCAAAGCTCTGAGGAAGGAGATGACGGTCATTAAGCGCAAGCTGGCGCATCAGCGAGACGGCGGGTCCATCGGGGGCAACCGAGAATCAGGAGCTTCCGGAGACTGTGGCTCTAACCTCACACACCATACGTCAGGAGCCACTTGTCATGACGAGGGAGGGGAGAGCAGCAGCCAGGAGATTAGTGGAAAAGGTGGGATCAAATAAATGCCCACAATTTACCAGCGCACAGTTTTAAACTGTGCTTTTCCACATGCACTAGTAATATTCTGTGAAAACAAAATGAATAATTAATAATTTTCATCAGATTTGGGGAAATGCATGTAAAGTAAAAAAACAACTAAACAATGTGCCTTTATGACTTTCTTGGTCAAGAAATTACTGCCACTGCTTCTACACTGGCGTCTGAAGTGGGCCGCCGCACCTCCATCCTGTTTTCCAAAAAGAACCCGAAGGCAACAGGGCCACCGAAGCGCCCGGGCCGCCCCCCTAAAAGACGTGACGCAATACACAACTCTGGAGCAATGAACTCCAGTCCCATAGGACCTCCAGAGCTCCCGCTGATGACTATAGCACGGCAGCGCAAAAGACCGCGAAGCCCTCGCTCCAGTTCCAGCTCTGAGAGTGAGAGTGACAATGATCACGTGGGTCTCGGTACGCGCACGCACACGCACTCAAAACGTCTGTGTGTCTTACTGGTTCGAGTTTTATTTTTATTGATTTATTTTTAGATGCCTTTTCCTGTTTTCCTTATAATGTTATGCGTATCGACAATTCTGCAGACGTACTAAACGCTTGTCAGATTAGAGCGACCTGCACACACTTTTGCTAGGTTTTAAATGAAACGGAAATGTCCGTGTGTTATTCATGCATCAAGTATGTCAAGTATGATTTTTTTTCTATTAGGTTCAGTTTTAATGGTGTATAAACTCAATTATGAAATTTAACATTTTAACATTTATTCTATAGTCAATTGGCTGTATTTTGGGGCAAAATATTTTATTACACTACTGTACAACTTGAAATGATTTTATTGAGCTCTGCTTTGCAGTATTAGATAATCTCTCTCAGTCTATGTCTGACATGGTTAATTATATTATTATTTTTATTTTATATATATATATATATATATATATATATATATATATATATATATATATATATATATATATATATATATATATATATATATATAAATTGTTTACCAGTCTAGTAAGTCAGAATAATATTTCTCTTTAGTGTATTTTTTTGTGCTTTTTAAATACTTGTCTTTTACCTTACCTTGTATTTTACAATATAGATAATTCATTTTACTACACAGTACTGTACTTGTCCCTGGTCACTGAAGGTATATGTTTAATGCTAGTGATCACCAGGCATTCATATTATCCCTTACTTATTTGACGTTATTCTGCCTTCCAAAGGGAAAAGCACTGAGAAAATAGCTTTTCTGCTTAAGCTTCCGTATTAATTCAACTTTTTAATTCTCACAGGTCTACCTAGTAATGGTTTTGATGGTGGCAGTAAGCCTGTAACTGAGAGTTTCCTGGTATACAGGAACGAGTCCCGTTATCCCCGTTCCAGCTCTGACTCGGAGTCTACAACCAGCAGCAGCAGCAGTGCTGCCTCGGACAGAACAAGGTATGCACACACTACAGTTAATGTGTATATAATCTGTAAGGATACAGCTGATTCTGAGGCTTTTCCCTGTTTCTTTCTGTCTCCTTATATCAGCACCACTCCTTCAAAGCAGGGTCGTGGGAAGACTTCATTCTCACGCTCGACATTTCCAGACGATAGCAGCGAGGAAACCTCTGGAACTGAGAATGACTCCTATTCAGTGGGAGGAGCCAGAGGAGTTTCACACTGTGAGTATAACTACCCTCACCTACGCTGATGGACACAAAGAATTGCTCATTAATGTGTGTTTGTGTCTTAAGTAGTTAGAGGCCGGAGTAGGTCAGGCTGCTGGATGGGTTCAACTGACTACACGGCTCTAGATGCCCTCGATCTCGTATGGGCCAAGTGTAGAGGATACCCCTCTTATCCTGCTCTGGTAAGTCTCACTCACAAGCACACAGACTCTCTAAATTGCAATTGCAATTTGTTTGACTTTATACTATACAAGTGTACAAGTCAAAAGGTATATAATTGGCACTCAGATTAGTGCAGGTTCCCTCTTGAATCTGGTTCCTCTCAAGGTTCCTTCTTCATGTGATCTTAGGGGATTTTCCTTTCTTTTAGGTATACATTTATACAAATCATTTTTATATATACAGGTAGTCCCAGAACCCTTTATTTTATTCATAATTGGCTCTGAATGGCCACTCTTGGTTAAAGTTTTGGGTTTCACCAGTGAAGACTGTTGTAAAAGAGGATCATGAAGAGCAGAGAGCTGTGTCTACAGGAGATAAGCAGCACTTTGTGATGCTGACAAAAAATACAAATCATAGCCATTGTATAAGCATTGGCTGTAGTCAACACAACAATTTTGAATGGCACTGTTGTACTGAGAACCGGGCATTGAACAGGTCGGCCAAGGAAAACACCAGTATTTCATGCCTAACTTTGTTTCTGCAAAAGAAAACCACAGAAACAATTTTGTGACATCAGGAACAGCTTCCATAGGGCAGCGGTGTAGTTGAAGTGAAGTTGTCACAATTTACCATTTTTTAGAAGACTTTGAGGCTAGAAATATAGATATCATACATCACGATTCGACTCACTCTGGACTGGAGTTTGCACAGAAATGGATAGAGTTCAACCTAAGAGAGAAAGTCCAAAGCGTAGAAACAAAGGATCTGTTCATAAGCTATATTGTACTAAGTAATTGTTCAAGTGAGGTAATGCCCTGCTTCTGGAAAATATGCTTACTAATCTTTATTTCGGATCGTGCCAGTGAATACAGAAGACTGCGGAAAGATTTTGCAGTCCAATGGAATTGGAAAAGGTCATGAAAGGAGAAACGGTCATGATTATAGAACAAAGGAGAGAGGCTATATAGCAAACGCCGGGAAAATTCATTGGTCACAAGTTCTAATCCCAGCACCACCAAACTCTCACTGCTGGGCCCTTGAGCGAAGCCCTGAAGCCTTAACTGCTCGGTTGTAAGTCAGGGCATCTGTCAAATGCCATAGATGGAAATGGAAATGGGAAATCCACCACAAACGAATAATGCAACAGTTTGGTGATGTCGCATGTGCTACAGGCTTGATGCATTTATTGCAAGTAAGACATTTGCATACAAATAATGAGTGTTGTTTGCTTTACAGATATCTGAATAAATACATTTTGGGGTGCAAGGTTGTTTAACACCCGTAAATGTAAATGTCAGCAAATGAAAGCTGAAATTCTCATCTTTCGTATTTTAAATTCAAATTGAAATGTCTATAGTGTATAGAAAAAGCGATGCAGTGTTTTCAATTTTTTTGGTCATACATTTCTATTTTTTTTTTCTTTGCTTTTTTTTTTTTTTATGAAAATAAGATTTAAACGTGAATGTACTATTTCAAAGCCACAGAGTGTCTCAGAAGCTTTGGACTTTAAATTGCAATTTGTTTGGGATCTTATCAATTACACCAGTTCTCAGTAGACTAGTATCCGTTAAATAAAATACCTGAAAACTACAGTTCATACCACTTTGTTTTTAATGAGTGAAGTGGAAAATTCTTTACTATATCCCTGAGTCAGCCCTGACACTTCTGTAACAGTAAGTCAGTATCTTGTGCTATGACAGGAAATGGAAGAAAATTTGTACACTTGTGCAGAACTTGCATGCGTCAAACATGATCACAAGTCCAACCACACTTGGGGGGATGACTATATTTTAGATGTAGCAGAAAATGTAAAAACTTAAACACTCTCTCTATCTCTCTCTCTCTCTCTCTCTCTCTCTCTCTCTCCCACCCCAGATCATTGATCCCAAAATGCCACGGGAGGGCATGTTCCATAGAGGCGTCCCGATTCCTGTTCCCCCACTAGAGGTGCTCAAGCTGGGGGAGCAGATGACACAGGAAGCCCGGGAGCATCTGTTTCTAGTGCTCTTCTTTGACAACAAGAGGACATGGTGAGTCAAATCACTGTGTGTGAGTGTGTGTGTGACCTTTCAAAATTGCTCATTAGAGCAACCATTATAACATAAGCATACACTTACTAGAACAACCACTGTCCCTCCAGAAAGTATGGACTTCCCCAATGCTTATTTCTCTTTTTGCAGTATTGCAACATCCAATTAAGTGTTTCTGTTCCTTTTAAAGTGACTAAAATGCTCTAAACTATTTAAATGTTATCACAAAGTCTAAAGCAGGGGTGCCCAATACATCTATTGCAATCTACCGGTCGATCGCAAAGGTAGTGTGAGTAGATCGCATGATTTAAAAAATATATATATATTTATCAGGAAAACCAGAAGGGCCAGAACTGTAATATATATATATATATATATATATATATATATATATATATATATATATATATATATATATATATATATATATATATATATATGTATATATATATATATATATATATATATATAAGCAAGTAGAGTTTACACTTTCCACGATCGTTCCTAACGGATCCATGTAGCTTTTTTGAATCATGTTTTCTAAGTTGCAAAGACAAGTAGCAAGAATGTCACCCTGTTTTCTAAATATCGCCATTGGCCGGAGTAAAACCTATACTGGTCGACCTCTACTACCAATGTCCTTCTTGTTTTGTTATGTTCAACCATATTTTGTTTGCGCCAAATCGCTTTGCTTTTAGACCAAACATCTCAAAAGCTCCCAGATTTTGTCCCATGCCCTGTGCAGTCCATTGGCCCGGTCCTTGTTCAATGCCAATCGAATCTAATGTCAAACTCGAGGCTCAATAACTTAATATTAGTCTTCAGAACTCCAGACTGCGACTAAAATGCTGCTCTGAAACGGGCCGAGAAATTGCAGGGAAAACCGATTTCATTACCCGAACTGATCATTTTAAATAAAGAGACAGTAAGAAAACACGGCGATAGTCAAAAGCAAAAAATGCCTGTGATCACATAATGGCGAAAAGCGGCCACAGAAAACACCGTTAGCGCTCGCAGTGTCTCGTGCATGCGGACTGCGTGACGAGAGAGAATGAAAAGAGCTAAAAATAAAATTTAACACCGCCTACACGATCGCTTCAGTTCCCCGGCCATGCTGTAAAAAAAGATAGCAGACGTAAACACGACAGGATGACTGGAAGTGTTTTAATTTTTAAAGTTCATTCTTTTGTGGCACTTAAAAATATAATTTGGCGCCTGTTGTTTTTCCTAATAGCCAATGGCTCCTTAATTGATTTTTTTTGTCTGGAGCCATGGTCTTTCTGTTTCTATTAGTGGCTCCCTTTTGATTCCTCAATTTTTTTAAAGACCTGATTATATTGTTGTTGTTGTTATCTGCACATGTTCTGCTAAGCTACCAAGTGAGCTCTGTATCTTCCGTTCAATGTTGTCATTTTTATCTGGTCACTCGGGCGTTACTTGGTGCAGCCTTTCATTCCAGTAGCAGTAGCCACTCCTGATTCCCACCAGTTTAATTAGTTGAGCTTGGCACAAGTTCTTCTGCATGGTGGCATCTGCATCCACACTGGCCCTTTTGTTGATAAGACCTCAAAACTTTAGCACTTTTCATATTTTGAAAATCGAAAGCAATTCTGAGAGCAGATTATTTTTTTCATTTCTGCAGCGCATCTAAATGAGCAAGTCCTATTGTTATGTGCTGGTGCCATAAATTTCACTCTTTCTTTCACTTTCTTCTTCTCATTCTGTCTCGTTCTTTCTCTATCTCACTCTCTCTTTTTCTACATTACCAAGACAAAAACACTTGTTCCGCTTTATGGTTTCTCAGTAAAACATACGGTATATCCCTTCTTATAAAGATTGCCTCGCACCTTCCTTTTCCTCTGAATTACTCAGAACCTCCACGGATGTTAAAGCGTTCTTGCAAGAAAAATTTTCACAATAGCAATGGTTGTCTTTTTTTTTTGTTTAAGTTCAACACTCAGTTTATCATTACCCTTAAATCGTCTGACTCGTCTATCAACCTGTCACTGAGTAACAGACACGGCATTTAGCAGACGCCCCTATCCAGAGCGACGAACAAAATTGCTTTAACGTGTCTATTATTATTATTATTATAAAGACAGTTACTATAGACGAAGTAGTGAATTAGAAACCAGTGCATTAATATAATCCTGGGATTTCAATTACAGCATGATTGCCAGAGCTGCTTTTACAGAAAATGACTCGCTCCATTTTAAACAATCAGAATCAACAATTCCACAGTGCTCTGGTGTGATGACACATTCATATAGTATCTGTTGCGTACATTTCATATCTTTTCAACTCGGATGTAACAGTGACCGCTTAGTAAATCCATATGGTATAACAGAGGATTGATTTTTTTTCTTCTTAAGGCAGAGGAATACTTAATTACTGGTTGTTTTAAACGTCAGATTACCATACATTCGGAAAGTGTTCACAGCGCTTCACTTTCTCCACATTTTATCTTATGTTATGTTATAGCCGTAATCCATGACACTGAAAATTGAGCTCAAGTGCATCCTGTTTCCACTCATAATCCTTAAGGTGTTTCTTCAAGTTTATTGGAGTTCACCTGTGGGAAATTCAGTTGATTGGACATGATTTAAAAGGCACACACTTGTCCATAGACAGTTAACAGTGCATGTCAGTACAAAGTCCAATAAATTATCTGTAGACCTCCGGGACAGGATTGTAACGAGGCACAGATCTGGGGAAGGGAACAGAAAAAAATATTGAGCTCTGTTTTTTAAAATGATGTACTGTAATTTGTAAATTATTAACAAATTACAGTGTACTCTCCCATACTGATCACCGTTTTTTAAGACTCCTTGATATATGGTAGGCCGTGAGACACTTGTGCTCCAGACAAATAGGTCACAACGTCTGCAGACTCCATTTTTAGTAATAATATTGCTGAGAAATAACGTGCATTACACATGACATAAATTCCCACTGAGGCCTTGGGTTTACAAAAATAAAATAAAAAAATCTATGAAAATAATGACACTCTCCTGCCTCCCTCCCTCCCTTTGTTTCTGCAGTATTAATTGTGGTTTCTTGGCCATGTTTCCAGGAAGGTTAATGAACTTCTTTTCTGAATGATTGACTGCATTGTAATGTGCAGTGCTGTACCATGTAGGACTGCATATCTGTGACGCCAAAGGAAACTTGTTCTGAGAATTCACTTTCTTCTGCAAGCACTCGATGTCGTTTGGTCTTCAGGAGTCCTCTCTCTCGCTCTCTCCCCCAAAATAAAATTCCTTATTGGTCTTGCATGGGGTCTTGCAGGTGTCCCTGCACATACAGTGTATATAATGTAAATTATTTATTATCTGTTGGTTCACACCAGTAAGTACGATTTAGGGAAGTTAAGATGCTGGACTTCTGAGTGGAAAGTCATGAATTCTAATCCCAACACCACTAAGCTGTTTCTCCTGGGCCCCTGAGCAAGGCCCTTAACCCCCTTACTTAAGTAAATGAGATAATTGTTAGTCGCTTTCGGTTTGGGCATCTTCCAAACGCCTTAAATGCAAATTAGAGTTGTTGTTTTTTTTGTTGTTTGATTTTTACTAATAAATTTAGCTTTTTATTGGTTCAGCTTTCATGTTTTTTTTGTTGTTTTTTTTGCTTACACACTTCCTGCGCCAAAGAACAAAGGGCAGTAAATAGGACAGAGGAAACGAGCATGACACAATGTGCTGAAAAGTATCAAATGAATTGGAGCAGTGCGGTTTGAAAACGTGCCTAGGATGTCAAACTGTGTACAAGTGTTGAGTTTGTGTTAAACCATTTGATCACTTTGTGTGTGTGTGTGTGTGTGTGTGTGTGTGTGTGTGTTTGTGCGTGCACAGGCAGTGGTTGCCACGCTCGAAGCTCGTACCTTTGGGTGTGGATGAAGAGCTGGATAAGGAGAAGATGCTGGAAGGGAGGAAATCCAACATCAGGAAGTCTGTGCAGGTGGCCTATCATCGCGCCATGCAGCACCGAAACAAAGTGCAGGGTGTTCCCAGCAGCGACACGAGCGATAGTGACTGAAACACACACTTCCCCACACACACACACACACACACAAGCACATGAGTATAAAGGTGAGAAAGCATGCATGAACACCTGATACGCATAACTACACGGCCATGACACAGGCACGCAAAGATGGCCTGTGTAACTAGATTCATATTGTGGATGCCACACACACAAATTCCAACACAGTAATCCATCTCTTCGGTGCTAAAAAAACTTTGGGCATGGCGTTCGGTGTGTATCGTGTTTCGTCTCTAGTCTCTGCGTTTTTTAAATATCGAAACCGGTAGATTTTTTTTTAGAGTCCCTTCTTTTATCCATGCTAGAACAGAAACACACTCCCAACTCACACACTTTATTTCACACTACACCGTTCAGACAAAGGGTGGTAAAAACGTCTGTAGTTTTTGTAACGATGGAAAGAAGTTCTCGACACGCTTTCGGACGTGCGCGCTCGCATCACCGCGCCCCGACCCGACGCAGCTTTGCGGTGTGAGTGTCTGTGAATCAAGCTGAAGAGGAGAGTTCACACCAAAAGGTCCTTCGAACGTAACCCGGCCAATACAGATAAACACGAGATAGATGTGGGAAGTACGTCTGGGAATCCCAAACAGGACACGAGATGTGCGCATGTAAAAAAAAAAAAAAAAAAAACCTTTATGTCCACATATTATTATGCAGGCTTGTGTTGCAGACTGTCAGCTACAAATATTGTCTGCAGCAGTATGAGTGCGGAAGTCCTAGAAGGCCACGCATTACAATTGTTCTTTGCTTGGTTTTTATTTTCACGATCTCGACACAAAAGTTTTTCTCGTTATCACCACTTAGAATTTGTCATGACCTTGACGGAAGAAACGTCGTTCCCTCATGACCAGTACTTCATTTTTCCGAGCATTTGGATGCGAGAAAGCGACTTTGGTTGTGTCAAGATCACAAGAAAATGTCGTGATAACGAGAAAACAACTTTTTTTTTTGTTGAGATCACGAGAAAACAAGAAAGGAAAAATATTTGAGGGCATGGCGTCTTAGAACTTCCGTAGTACGAGTGTGTAAGAGAGAAAGATAGAGGAAGTGTGAGAGAGTTGTGTGTGTGTGTGTGGCTAAAAAAAAAAATCAATATGTCAATCAATGCACAATGTGCTGTCCTCACTTTTGAACAGAGGACGCAGCTAATTCCAGAGTGAAGAATTATCTTTTATTTATTTGATCACACAAGCAGCAACACCGTCCCCACCGTGTCTCCTCCCCCCCCCCGTTCTTAAAGGCACTCACACACACTACAACACAAATACACTCACACATGTCTTGTGTCTCAGTGTACCTGTTGTACCAGTGTCTATTCTGTTTTGTACTATTCTTGTGCTAGGTATTGTGTATTAAAAAGGTCTAAACAGTGTGCTGTCTATTTCCGGTTACATGCCAACCCTGTCACTGTAGAACTTTTTTTTTTATATATGAAAAAAAAATGTACAATAGAATTTAATAAAAAAAATTAAGAGTTTTGTACAACTGTCTAATGATTCCCCAGAGAGTATGGTCTTGAGTGGGGGTGAGGGTGGGGGGGGGGTGGCTGTGTGTATCTTTGTATCCGTTCACTCGAATGCGTGTCTTCGAGAACCTTGTTTAATTCTACACTCTTTTCATTTCACAGTCCAGGATTGAGCTTCTCAAAAACGTTTTTTGTTTTTTTTTATCTATTAGGAGGTGGTGTGAAGTGAGGTCACTATACCCATGGCAATTCTCTCATCTCTCCTATCACAAAGTAATGATTACTGATCATTCATCAATTGTGAAGTGAACAACATTGATCACATGTCAAGGGGTGGGATATATTTGGCTGAAAGTTCAGTCCTTGAAGTTGATGTGTTGGCAGCAGGAAAAATGGGCAAATGTAAGGAGTGACTTTGACTGGGGGCCAAATTGTGATGGCTAGATGACTGGGTCAGAGCAGGTCTTGTAAAGTGTTCCTGTTAGTGATGGTAAGATTCAGCAATTTCGGTTTTTAACATATTTGCATTGGTAAAAAATGTTTTTTTTTTTTTTTTTTTTTTATAAATAATTATTAGTAGAGGTGTTGTACTTTTATTATTTAGAAAGTGAGCAATAGTTTGTGACCAATATTTTAGATTGATTTCACCTCGCTAAACTGTCTCTTAATTGTATTGGCACACATATGGATGCTGTATGTTAAAATTAAGCGTTCACTTAAACTTGGAAACCCAAACCTGTTTCATGACGATGCCCCTGTGCACAAACTGAGCTCTGTAAATATATCATTTACATGGCAGAAGATCTTGAGGGGCCTGCTATAGAATTCTGTGAATTATCACCTCACCCACATCAGTACCCGACTTTACTACCAACCTTGTGGATGATTAACACAAATGTCCACAAACACATTCCAAAATTTAGTTAAACGTCATCTGTGGAGAGTGGATGGAAGTATAAGAGCAGTTTGGGACTAAATGCGGAAAGCAAAGCTCAAAAAGCTCATACCTTACAAATGAACAGGTGTCTGCATACTTTTGCTAATACAGTGCAGATTAACATGGCAGAGGTAATCTGCACTTTTTTGCACTACAAAGGCCTGTTTGTGAAAGGGCCATGCGTTAGAAGTCAGAAGGCACTTAGGATTCGCTGTCTGTCTGAGCCGAAGAAATAAAAGCGAGCTATCTGTACCATGTTGAATTGCATAGCGTCGTATTTTTCTCCATTGCATTGCATCACATTGTGTTGAATAGTTGAATCAACCTCGGTTATGGAGATGCACATCCCTAATGTAGAATATACCCTCATTAAGCATTCATTTAGAGCACTATAGTGATATTGAGTAGCTCCTCCATTTGCTCTGTTTAAAAAGACAACGTCTAATGCCGGAATTTCACAAGATTTCTTTGAGATTCTCAACATCATAAATAGTCGTGGCCAATTTTCCTCAAGGTTCAACATGTTTTGCATACTGGATGCTTTTCTGCTCATCCCAACTCTACCCTGATTTTGAGTAACTGTATCCTTTTAGTCAGCACAAACCAGTCTGGCCGTTCTCCATTAATCTCTCTCAACAGCAACGCATTTCTCTCTGTACAGCTGTAGCTCACTAAATCATCTTTTTTCTCTTTATCTGATTATTCTGAGGAAACCTGAGAGACTGGTGTGTGTTTGCGTGTGTTTGCCATCGACAACCATGCCGCAGTCAAAATCTTGACTAATATCATGTGTTTCACATTCTGATGGTTATGACCATTATCTAAAGTTCTTGGTTCTTTTTCGCATTAATTCAGCTTCGCGCTGCTGCCACATGATTAGCTGATTGGATCATGTCGTGAGTGGCTGGGTGTTCCTAATAAAGTGTTCAGTGTTACAGTATATTGTATTTAGACTGTGACACAAATGGAGAGAGCAGTAAACTTTGTCTCAGGTTATATCGAGTACTACAGCACAGACCTGTATAGCAGGTTCTCCGTCAGCCCTGACACCGATACACACACTAAGAATAGTGCACAAAATACAACAATTGCCTCCTTCTCTTATTTAGCTCCAGGGAGAAATGAGCTTTTGTGAGAAATGCTCCCAATGTCGCAATACCCTTTGGTCATGGTCACGTGACCTGCTCCTGGCTTTTACGAGTGGATTTTAGTTTTGAAACAGTTTAGTTCAATTCAGCGCTTTTCACAATGCACATTTTTACATATTTACAGAAATAAATAGAGTAAAAAATAGAACATGTGTACAGTGAGGAAAATAAGTATTTGAACACCCTGCTATTTTGCAAGTTCTCCCACTTAGAAATCATGGAGGGGTCTGAAATTGTCATCGTAGGTGCATGTCCACTGTAAGAGACATAATCTAAAAAAAAAAAAAATCCAGAAATCACAATATATGATTTTTAAACTATTTATTTGTATGATACAGCTGCAAATAAGTATTTGAACACCTGTCTATCAGCTAGAATTCTGACCCTCAAAGACCTGTTAGTCTGCCTTTAAAATGTCCACCTCCACTACATTTATTATCCTAAATTAGATGCACCTGTTTGAGGTCGTTAGCTGCATAAAGACACCTGTCCACCCCTTACAATCAGTAAGAATCCAACTACTAACATGGCCAAGACCAAAGAGCTGTCCAAAGACACTAGAGACAAAATTGTACACCTCCACAAGGCTGGAAAGGGCTACGGGGAAATTGCCAAGCAGCTTGGTGAAAAAAGGTCCACTGTTGGAGCAATCATTGGAAAATGGAAGAAGCTAAACATGACTGTCAATCCCCCTCGGACTGGGGCTCCATGCAAGATCTCACCTCGTGGGGTCTCAATGATCGTAACGAAGGTGAGAAATCAGCCCAGAACTACATGGGAGGAGCTGGTCAATGACCTGAAAAGAGCTGGGACCACCGTTTCCAAGGTTACTGTTGGTAATACACTAAGACGTCATGGTTCGAAATCATGCATGGCACGGAAGGTTCCCCTGCCTAAACCAGCACATGTCCAGGCACGTCTTAAGTTTGCCAATGACCATTTGGATGATCCAGAGGAGTCAGGGGAGAAAGTCATGTGGTCAGATGAGACCAAAATAGAACTTTTGGGTCATAATTCCACTAAACGTGTTTGGAGGAAGAAGAATGATGAGTACCATCCCTACTGTAAAGCATGGGGGTGGTAGCATCATGCTTTGGGGGTGTTTTTCTGCACATGGGACAGGGTGACTGCACTGTATTAAGGAGAGGATGACCGGGGCCATGTATTGCGAGATTTTGGGGAACAACCTCCTTTCCTCAGTTAGAGCTTTAAAGATGGGTCGAGGCTGGGTCTTCCAACATGACAATGACCCGAAGCACACAGCCAGGATAACCAAGGAGTGGCTCTGTAAGAAGCATATCAAGGTTCTGGCGTGGCCTAAACCCAATAGAGAATCTTTGGAGGGGGCTCAAACTCCGTGTTTCTTAGCGACAGGCCAGAAACCTGACTGATCTAGAGAAGATCTGTGTGGAGGAGTGGGCCAAAATCCCTCCTGCAGTGTGTGCAAACCTGGTGAAAAACTACAGGAAACGTTTGACCTCTGTAATTGCAAACAAAGGCTACTGTACCAAATATTAACATTGACTTTCTCAGGTGTTCAAATACTTATTTGCAGCTGTATCATACAAATAAATAGTAAAAAAAAAAATCATACATTGTGATTTTTTTTTTGAGTTTTTTGTTTTTTAGATTATGTCTCTCACAGTGGACATGCACCTACGATGACAATTTCAGACCCCTCCATGATTTCTAAGTGGGAGAACTTGCAAAATAGCAGGGTGTTCAAATACTTATTTTCCTCACTGTATATATTTGTTGTTTTCATTTGTCCCCATATGGAACCCATTCTCATCTGGGTGACACTAAATGTCCATTCATAAGTTTGTCATTGTTGAGGTTATCAGCTGTTCACTGGTTTGAGTTTAAATGCAAAACCCTTCATGGCAATTGCAGCCCCAAACCATAGTATAACCAAGCTGTTTATTTTAATTACAGTCCAAATCCATCCTAATGGTTCTTGAGTTTACCTTCCACAGCAATTTCATTAATCTGTAGACTGCTCACGTGGAACCATCCTCAGCAGCGAGTAATGTGGAATTGAAGAGAACTTCGCCCATAGGCAAGGTTTCAGGATGAATTGGACAGATCCAGAACGAAGAAAGGGAAAGGGTCACTGGTGCCTCAGGAGTGTCTTAGGAGGGTAGTGGGGGAGAAAGAAACACGGATTAATAGGTACCTTATTGTTACATGATAGTTGAGGAGACTGCAGTATGATCAGGGTAAAAGTGTGGATAATTTATATTACAGTAGTTTACTAGCTAGTCAGCATAATATAGCATATGTGCTTTATGTATAAATGTTATACATTTGTGCTAGAGTTATGGATGCTGTCACTTTTTTATTTCTTTTTTACTCAATCCAAAATTGCACTTTAATTACTACCTCTTGAGACACAAACTCTAGGCTGTGAGCTTTATTCATTTTTTTTTTTTTTTTTTGCAAACCAGCTTTGTGAAAGGTCACGGTTTGACTTGTCTGTCAATTTCTTCACCAGTTTACATTTAAAATGATACCGGTTATGCTTCACTAACCCACACATGATGAAGATACCCTGAGAAGAACCAGACTCAAAGCTGTTGCTTGATATCCACAGAAATAGAACCTTAAATATGTTTATACAACACAACAATATTTAATCAAATTGTAATGCTTTCTGCTGATAATGTAATGCTCCTGGAATACACCCACCAGGCATGACATTATAACATTATGAGTAATGAAGTGAAAAACACTAATTATCTCTGCATCATGGCACCTGTTAGTGTCTGGGGATATTATTAGGTAGGAAATTAACATTTTCTCCTCAAAGTTAATGTGTTAGAAGCTGGAAAAATGGGCGAGCGTAAGGATTTAAGCGAGTATAACAAGGGCCAGATTGTGATGTCTAGACGACTGGTTCAGAGTGTCTCCAAAACTGCAGCTCTTGTGGGATGTTCCCAGTCTGCAGTGGTCAGGATCTATCAAGGCTCCAAGGAAGGAACAGTGGTGAACCAGCGACAGGGTCGTGGGCAGCTGAGGCTCATTGATGCACATGGGGAGCGAAGGCTTCCCCACATCAGATTCTATTGAGTATGGCGGTGCGTAGCTACAGTTCAGTAAATATTAGGCAGGTGGTTATAATGTTATGCCTGATCAGTGTATTATTGAGTTTACTCACCTAGTATATTGCACACAAACAAAATACTATCAGATAAAATGGCATGTTGATGAAAGTAAGTTCAAGTAATCATATAAATAATAATACAAGATTAATTTATATAGTGCTATACCTTTCATGTAATGCGAGCAGAAGCAGCTGCAAGAGATGTTTTATTAAGAGTGCAAACGTTAACCATTGGAACAAGGAAACAATAACCTGTGCATAAAGATGAGGACTGTAAACACAACCAACAACCAAGAAGACAAACAAGACAGTGACTGCAGTTCAAGATGAGGCTTCAGTACCAGTACTGTTTACCAGTGAAAGTGGAGCACAAACCCTCAAGTTACACATACAGTAGAGGAACACAGTGGGTGATAGTACAGTAAATGTACATACTGGAGTTCATACCTAGAATTCTATCATTTATTTGTAGTATTTTAATCAGAAAGATATACTTACTTTATTAAATATGCCAACATTATACACTCTGGGCTACTGAATAGAGGTTTGACATTCACAAGTTATGAATTCTGACATGGTTTTCTGCCCACCAGGCATGTAAAAAGTGGTTATCTTGTGTAGGCCTCCTGTCATGATGTACACCATTTTGGCAATTGTCTTCTGAATAGACATTCCCACGTACAGAAGAGTCAATCTCCAGATCTACAGGGAGTCTTTCGTGTGTGAAATTGAGATCAGATCAGCATTTTTTCAAACACTAAATCATTTTCTGGTGTTTGATGTAAATACTGAATAAGTAGGTGTACAGGTGTTTCGATGAGTGTAGGTGTTGATTGTTAGTCACATTCACATACGAGGGGAAGAAATGATCCATTTCTTGTTCCTCATCTGTATCTATTTCACTTTGCATGCACATTGCATCCACACACACAAAGTTCTGTGCACACAGGATCAGTTTATTCAGACTACTTTCAGTGCTGTATTCTTTGTACATACACACAATTCAAAACCCCCCCCCCCTTTTTTTTTTTTTTTTGAAGAACACTATAATGTATATTTTTGAAATTTTTAATTAAAATTTCTATACTATAAAGATCTTAAAATGTGGCAGATCTAGTCTTGTCATATAAATAATTTTTGGGTTAATTTCTTTAATGTGACTTTTTAAAAAAAAGTATTTTGAGGAACTTGTAAGACAGCATCTGTCTAGCACAGTAAACAAATCCACTAACACTTTTTTAGATCTCTTTTTTGTCTGCATGTTGTAATAAAGCAGGGTCAGGAGCCTTTACGCATGATAAGGAACTGGGCTGAAGTTGGTGTTACCTAATGAGGTCATAATTGTTTCATGTTTCCAGATTTTTTCCCCCCACCATCATCTGCAGAAAGTTCAGTGATGCAGTACAGTGCCTTTTACTAATATTGGTATTGGCCTTGGTAAAAGTGCGCACACAATTCCCCAAAACTTACTGCTTTCATGGACGGAGACTTTTCTCTACCCATCCCGAGGCATCCTGAGGTCCAGTCGTGTCCCACTTCATGAAGATTGTGGACCTTTAAAGAAGTAGATGCAAACATCCGGACCCATCTAGAAACGTTCCAGCGCCATTTGGATTCCACTTCATGTGGAGTTTGGACACTGGACCTCTTTGAGTGTTTAAAGGTGTTCTCCGGCAGGGAGAAGCTGGTGTTGGATCTGTGATGATCTCAAATGTTGAGCTATTTTATGAGTTGCTCAGTAGCTCCTGGTTTTATAACCTCAAATGACTGTAAAAGACTGAAAGGACATTACTAAAATCTTACATTCAAGTGCTCATGTTAGTTTTCACTCGCCAGTGTTCTGAATTGTTTAAAGACTATAATTGCACTCTTGATATCACCCAAATGAGGATGGGTTTCCCTTTTGAATCTGGTTCCTCTCAAGGTTTCTTCCTCATATCATCTAAGGGAGTTTTTGCTTGCCACAAATGCCATGGCTGTGACTGCTCATCAGTTGTAAATACACATTGCTCACCTTAACGCTTAAATTCTGTTAAACTCTTCAATTTTCTGAAGCTGTTTTGAGACAATGTCTGTTTTGAAAGGGGCTATAGAAATAAACTTTGACTTGACATACAATTTGTAGCACAATAATTGTCACTCTTTCACATAACAATTATTTTCTACTTCCATCTGACATGGTAAAGCTCTGAGTCTTCTCCTATAAAGCCTGACGAGGTCGGTGAATACATAGCAGAAGGTTCTGAGAGCATTCTGTGGATTTGACCTGTATAAACTGCTTTTTTTTTAAAGGTGAAAAACGGGAGAAAAACAAGCCATTTGGAAATTAAATTATGGAAACCCCGATGTAAGATTAAATTGGCCTTTGGGATTTCCTTGACAAGTTGCTGATATATTGCTATTATATAAATTCATATCAAACTATTTATTTATATCCTAATTAACCTACATTGTTTTTGCATTGTTTATTTTTAGTTAGTTTTTTTGTTCTTATGCAATCTATATACATATGGATATACTGTGATTCCAGGACTGTGAAGGAATGATATACTGGATTCCTGGACCATGATGCGATATCGATATGGGGTAATATATAAATACAGTACGTAAGCCAAGTAAAATGTAAAAAAAAACCTTTAATTTCACATGCCATTAGCAACAGAATTCCAGCCGAATTGTTTCTTTTTTTTAGAATAAAGGTACTGCAGAAAGTCTACGCATCTATAAGCTAAGTTTTTTTAACTATAATGCAAGCTTTATTGTTTAGACCATGTATTTAACAAGGTAAGCCTGAAATGCAGTGACTATGGGTACAATTTTACAGATCAGAATTTTCAGAACATTTGTTTTCAGTAACTTGCCACAAAAAAACTAATTATTGACATAACCTGACATTTTTTGGTATCGACAATGAAAAAATCCACCTAAGTTAATTCAAAGACACTTAAAAAAATGAGGCAAGATACAAATCAAGAAAATTGTTAAGGGGTAAATAGTTGCCATGTTGGCTCTCGTGGAGTATAAACCCATAACTCTAGAACATCTCTGGTTTCACAGTACTTAACCACAAATTTCCCTTTTTCAATGAAGCAATATATAAAAAGAAGTAAATTGATGTTTTCTTGGTATAGAAGCTGTGGGACAGTGGTGAAGAAGTTTAAAGACGTACGTTGAGAGATAAAATCAGTGCACAGTTGCAAATGCGCTCTTGTTTTGATGCCGTTTGCTCTAGTTATGAACTTTGATGTAGCTAAATTTGCAGCGTTTGACAAAATACGTGCTGTAGAAGTGAACGAAAAGAAATGTGTGGGTGTGAAAAGTTATTAGTTGAATAAAACAATTCAAACGTTTCAATATTTTATGAATAATGATTTCATGATTTTGAACAGAAACTTTGTCCTTTTTTGAGACAGTAGCCTGAGACATTACCTACTGCATTACTGAAATTCAAACTCTAAAATCTGTTCTAATCTCCGATACTCTGATGAACCTGCTTTAAATTACTCTGCGTTCATTCGTATTATTGTAGCATTAAATTTTCCCTTCACTCGAGCTAGAAGACCTAAATCTCTTCCAGCATGGCAATGCCCCTGTGCACAATGAAGATATGGTTTTATGGGTTGGAGTGGAAGATCTTAAGTGTCCTGTAACACTGACTGCACCCCAGACCTCCTCACTCTACATGACCTTTACTATCATTCTTGGGATAAACGTAAGTCGCTCTGGATAAGGACGTCTGCCAAATGCCATTAATATGATGAAACATCTCAGAACAACTCCTCATGGTTAAACACAATAGATGATTAAGGCAAAGCAAAGCAAAGTCTCCACATCTGCTGTTTGAACTGCAAGTTTTTCCGCATAAAAGACTACATTCTACCGCTGCACTGCATCAGGATAAGTTGAATTGAACAGTGTCTGAACACAAGAAATATTGACTTTGACAAAATCTGTTGCTTTGGATCCCAGATTAGCTATGAACAATCAAATAAGTTTTGTGAATCAAAGTAAAAATTTTATTTGCCCCACACATACTCTGTATGACATGCAGTGAAATAGTAGACGTTAAATAGTTACATTTTTTACACTGAAAAATGTTTTATAGTTAAAATAGTGCTAAACAGAATGCAATGAAACAAATAATAATCAATCATTATGTTCTAAACAAGTCGGATTTCTGAAATCCTACTGTTTCCAAAACAAAAAATCTGTGTTTTAGATTCCGTTTGAACCAGTGCTACTAATCAGCGGATAAAAGAACAAGTGTAGTAGTGAAATAAGTGAAAATGATCTGTCTATCTATATGTGTATCACAATCTGCCATAGCCCAGGTCTGAGTCTGTATAACTGACCTCTCCCTCAACCTTTAATTGAACCCTTTTATATAGATGTACCCAAAAATGTAACTATTAATGTCATATTTTAATGATGTATTATCCATTTATTGATACCCGAGTGTCAGAAATATTTCAGAAAACCTGCCACAGTTTCTTAATGCTTTACTAAAAATAGGTTGCATTGCTCAATATTGTTTTGCTGTGCAGTTCTCTTGAACATTATTGGTCGTTCATCACATCAAATCTCGCAGCATGTATGTATTTTGTGATAAGATTAAGAGGAATTAATTTTACATGCTACATACGTGGTACACTTGAGCTGCCACAGCCTAGGCGGGAAAAAAATCCTCCTGAGACACTGAGAAAGCACAATGAAAGAAAACATTTGTGTGTATGTGTGCGCTGGAGGAAAGTGTGTGTGTTTTTTAGAGCAGGAAGTCACAATTTCTTCATCTGCTATGTGTGACAGATTCTTTGTGTTCCCCAAGTTTACCCACATTACACCCTTTGCATCTGAGGGTGTTAATTCCTGAATGTGTGCAATTTTATGTATGTGGCACACGTGTAGGTGGGTACGTTTCCAGTCACGGGATTAAGAATGACATTTTAACCTACAAAGATATGTTTGGTAGACCTTTTTTATACTGAGTTATATTCTATATGGACAAAATGTATTGGAACATCTGATTTTTCCAGCCGTATGTGTATCTCCCTCAAATTGTTGTTGGAGGCACACAATTGTACGGAATGTGTAGATTTTCCCTTCCTTTCTCTTGAGGATGAAGATCTTGAATGGCCTGCTTCAGAGCTCTGACATTAACCTTATTAAACCTTTGTGATGAATTGAAACTCCGACTCATCCTACATCAGTCCATGCATTCACGACCTCCAGACTGGACTATTGAAATGCATTATGAGGTGGTTGTCCTGTCTCATTTATAAAGAAGCTACGGTTAGCAGAGAAAATATGACCATATAACCTCAATCTTATCATCCCTACACTGGCTACCTGTACCTCGAATCGACTACAAACTATTGCTACTTACCTACAAAACCCTAAACGGTTTGGCTCCCATGTATCTATCCAGTCTTCTAACACGCTACAATCCGTCACGCTCTTTGAGATCTCAAAACTCTGGGCTTCTTGTAGTTCTTTGAAAAGCAAAGTCCACTAAAGGTGGTAGAGCATTCTCACATTTAGCTCCTAAACTTTGGAATAGTCTTCCTGACAGTGTTCAGGGCTCAGACACACTCTCCCAGTTTAAGTGCAGATTAAAAGGCCTACACATATCACACATCATAACCTTGTGCTCCAGTACATCTGATCAAATTCACATTATCAACTTGTGCTTATTCTTGAATTGACTGACTTGACTTTACTAACACCTTTGCACAAATCTCCAGAACCACAATCGAACATCTAGAAGAGTGGAGGTTATCATAAATGGGAAGTGAATGTGGAGTGCGATGTTTAAAAGCACATACAAAGCTTATGGTGTCTACAAACGTTTGTCTATAGTGTACATGGTCTTACATTAACTGCAAGAAGCATAATCATTAACAAGGAAGCTAAACAAGGCTGTTTTTCACTGCACAGTAAACGAAGTGTAACACCAAGTGTTTGAAACTCTTCAAACACTGCAGGTGGTCACTACATACATTATAACGATACCTTAACCACTATGCTGTTCAGTTTTATGAATAAGACAAAAGTCGTTCTGGATTAGGGCATCTGCCAAATGACATAAAAGTATATCAAGTGAATCTTCAAAAGCATTTGAATTTCTCCTATCTATGCAAAAAATGTGATATGGCCTTTTGCTGAACATTTCTTTCTGTTTTCCACATATTACATATTTTGACCAGATATATATATATATATATATATATATATATATATATATATATATATATATATATATATATATATATATATAAATAAAAGAAACAAAAACATCTCAATTTTTTTCTTTCACAAACTTGAAAAAGCTGTTTGATGCTGACCACACCCCCTTGTATGAAGTCACATTAAAAAAAGAAAAAATAAATGGAAATTTTTTTTTATAAAAATAATTTTTTTTTTCTGTTGTTGTTCTATCAAGTCAGAACAGAACAGGGCGGGGCTTCGCGCTTTTTTCATCACGCTTTAAACTCCACCTCCTGCCGCATCTTCACCTTTACAGTAGAAGGAGCAGGGCGAAATGAAGGAAGTCGAGAGTACAGCTGGATCCGAGTTTGTCGGTAAGCGCCCCGGTCCTTAAGTGTCCCGAAATTCCCGGATCGACATGTGAATATTGGACCGCCCGTCGTTAAAACAACGGAACCGGGTCCAATGGGCAGACGAGGCGTGTTCACGTGCGCAGTCATCGCGCTCCACTTGCTCGTTCTCGTGCGCGCTCTCGAGACCCATCGACAAGAGGCACTCGTGGTCAAAGAGGTATTCAAAGTTTTCACAACGTATATCTATATTAATGTAAAGTCTGTTAAATAGAACCAACAACAACAAAAAAAAGAAATTATTTAAATACATTAAAATCTACGTGAAAAACGTTAAAACGTGACACCATGTGGAATAATGCCATAAATAAAGCTATGTGATAAATAAATGTCATGTGACCACAAATGTGGGGAAAAAAATGGAAATGTGTACAACTAACATTTGATGAATCATGTAGAGGGGAATAAATCAGAATGAGTGAATCATGTGTAGTCAGATATTCACTATAACTTTCACATAATCAAATGAAGTGAAAGTCATGTCAAATGTATGTGATAGTTGATATAAAGGGATTAAAATCTGGTGTGTTTAAACACAGACTGATTTACATCAATATATACAAATGACTACTCAAAAAACTAATGATTGCTGAAATATTTGCAGCACATTTAAAGGCAATTAGTATTGCAGAAACATCCTATTTATTGTGCAATGAAGGCACTGTGTTGGAGCGAGAAAGCTTAGTGATGGAGTGGAAACTAGAGAAGGTGTTGTGGACCGTTTTCAAATTCCCCCTCCCATGTTCTCTCAGTCTGATTCTGATGTTGTGACATAAGATGAGTCAGGCAGCGGAGAGTTCACTGTTATTATGTTCGTTTATACTAATTGGTTAAAGCATAAACAAAGCATTACTGCCATGAGTGTTCAGTCTCCACTGAAAGAGTTGGGTTGGTGAGAAATTATTTTGTTTTATAAAGACAAAAGGCAGATCTGAGACGATAGATCAGGATCTAGATACCAGTTACTGACATCTAGATATGGTAAACAACAGAATATTGGAACACATAGATAATCAATTCAAGTAAATAACACGTCTTGCATATCCCTCAACTGCATCCAGCCCGCAGACACCACCAAACTGTTGCATTCTTCTATTGGGAGTGTTCTATTTGATTGCAGGCTTGTACAACAGCTTCTTTCAGTTATTGTTTGGTCAAATGGTGCTCAGTTTGGTTAAGGTTTGGATATTGACTTGGCGAGTCTTATGGTATTTACAATTTTTAAAAAAACATTGGTTTGTTTGGTTGGCAGGGTGTTTTGGCTTATTGTCTCGCCGCACGACGAAGTTTCTCCCAGTCAGTGGGTGAGTGGTTTGCATCTTGCGGTGTGACCACTGGTTTTCTGCTTTCGAAGTCTTCTTCGCTTGCTGGTTGTAATACCTCCACCTCGTCTTGTGGAGGTTGGCGGTGTCCGGGGGTTTTCTTTACAGCTCCCACAACGCTTTTCTTATCCTTTTTTCTGTGGGTAAAAAAACATGGCTCAAACCAAGTAGATATTCAGAGCTTTTAATAGTTTTAAAAATTGAATTAGCTGGACATAACTAGAAATCAAGGACACCTGTCAGTTTCATGGACAAATATTTTGGATATTTTTGACACTCTAAAAATCGAGTGGGTTCGAACTGCAGGTTCTGTGAATATATAGATGTAAATATGGGACATAGAAGCAGACATCATTAACTTTTGTCTTATCTTCCTCTTTTATTATCATTCACAAATTTATAGCAAAAAAACAAGATGATTGCCCAATACTTTTAGAGAGAGAGAGAGAGAGAGAGAGAGAGAGAGAGAGAAAGAGAGAAAACACAAGCCACAAGAGCCTGAATTTTTTGCTAATTCATTGCCATCACTGACATTTTTGTACTTTTCTTGCTTAAAAGAGACTGTGGTGATTAAAGCAAAACGTTTGAAGCATTTATTTTTAAATAATTAAATTAAACACCATTGAACATTAAAAAATTGTAATACAAAAAACATACGTATTGTTAACAGGTTGCGTAATTTTTCAAGGATATTTTGCAAACTAAATTTGATTGGACACGAACATCCTGAATGCTGAATTTGTGAACACTAAAAAAATCTGACGCTGTGAATTTCAATATATATCTAAGTGGAACGAGTTTAAATTTCAAAAAGGTTCATTTTGAAGAAATGAATACAAAAAGTAATTTTAATTTGTAATTTTTAAAATAATTTATGTTCATTGGTGTTCAGGGTTGTTTAAGTTTAATTGCTGGGAATCGAATTTTAATTACTAACATCAGTGTTTTAATCAGTATTGAGTCATAAGTGATATTGGAAAGTAGAATATGCTCATCCAATGAACCAGTGAAGTGAACAAAGAGGTCACTTTAGTGCACAGTATGACTTTGTAATCTATATTATGAATGCAATATTTTTTATATTATTGTTTCAATTGAGTAATCATTTAAATTAGCACAAATTAAATTGATTAAATAAAATTCAATAGATGTAAAAAAAATGTAATTAAATAGTTTACATTTGTTAGACTCCATTTGGGTAATACAGATTTGTATGCAAGTGTGTTTAGGGATGTTTTACATTTAAAATAAATTTTTAAAAGAAATTATCTACTTAACTGTTCTTCTTAGTTCAGCAGGCTTTAACAAATATCTTCATACCTTTCATCCTTTATTCATTCAATTCCTCGATATGTGGAATTGTCAGGATTTTCTAATTAAATTTTTATTTTATAAAAGCTAAGCATATGGATTCAAGAATTAAGATTTATTATTATTAATAAATGATTCTTTAGCATTTTTATGCATTTTTAAAACAAATTGTATTTCATGTACGGAGTGAGTAGCGACAGTGAAACTGCGCTAACTCTAGTTTCTTTGTTTAAACCCCTGGCATTGTTTGTTTTCAAGTTTAAAAGTAATTTTTTAAAAAATGCTCAAAATGCGACAAATTCTTTGTCGGCCACTTAATACGTTCCTGAGAAACAGATTTTAACTATATTCCACACGTAAAAAGCCTCTACTAAAAAATGTTTAGTAGTTATACTTTTTCTTTCTACTTTTTATATACATCCTTTGCATGCAAACTTTTTTTTTTTATCTGCCCTTGTCTTGCAGCACCACTGCACAACTTCATTCACAGCATTACATCTTGGCTGATTGTGTCAATGTGTGTTGCACAAAATAAATAAAAATAAATAAAAATGAACAGTTAATGAGAATAAGTAAAAAATACAAATTAAAAAAACATTACAGTTAAATATATTAAGAAACTTATTCATAGAATGAAATATTCTATATAAGTAAAAAAAAAAATATTTCTAAAAGTATCTAGTTATTATTAGGAAGTAATTATGTTGTAAAACAGCAACCATTTACTACAAAGAACCTCTGAAGACTAGCATGTGATGCAAATGAGAAATTATGTGACGCTCCAAAAAAAAAAAAAAAAAAAAAGATTCTTGGCCAAAACTGAAAATGGGCTAAAACTGAAATTCAAGGGACACTGGCTTAAAAACAAATGAGAAAAACAAATGTTGATGATTCTGATTTTCTTCAATAGCTATATTTATTAATGTGTTAATGGGTTTCTAACTTTATTTTTGTTTAATTTGAAAATTTAGGATGCTTTTGCATTTGAAATTGTAATGATGTAGCAGATTGGAAACACATTTGGTTAACCAGATTGTAGTTTCTACCACTAAAATATCGGTGTGAAATCTAATTGTAGGTCATCGCGAAAAATGTCACTGTGTCACACTTGCATTTTATAAGCAATGAGACAATGTTTACATACAAATCTCGTCACTTTCTCTTCACCACATTACAGCTTGACACAAAATACCAGGGATATACTGTATAAAACCACAATTTTATGGGTTTAACCAACATGTTCTGGGATGCCGGTGTATTCCTGTTACTTTCTTGTTTACAATTCTCACTTAGTTTTTCCCTAGAACCAAAACCATGATAGTAAGGCCTTGTTTTTTGTTGTTGTTGTTGTTGTTCCTCTTTTCTCTTCTTTATTTTCTTCCCAATTTGTAAAATTTTTAAATTCCCAGTCAATAGATAACCTTTCCCTATCACATACCAGCTACCAACTCAGACAGCTGACGACTAATATGTCTTTCTTCAAGACAGAGGATGGCAGCTAATTTCATCTGTTTAAAATGCTGCCCATCTGTTGCATTTTTTGAGCACATTAAATTCAATATTTGTTTATTGTTGGCAATGATCACCATGGAAGAAATTGTATGGCATGGTCACTTGGCTTTCACCTGGCCACCCCTGAACATAGAGGAGTCTGGAAATGTGGGGATTGTGCATGATTTGCTCCCTGTTTCAATTATTACCTTACTAATTCTTAGGCAAGATCAATGTGTAGCGCCTAGTTGGAAGTCATCATATAATCATATAATTTTTAAATTTTTCATAACTGACTTTGGAGGCAACCCGTGATGTCGACTGGCTTCCTGATCAGTCTGATAAGGCGCTTGTGTTTTTCCCACCGGATATTAAATCTAGCTTATATTCAGATTATTATTGGTGTCATATTCTTAAAACTTTGTTTGCTATCATAAATATTATTGTTGGTAATTATAAACCATGGCGCACTACTTTCCTCAAAACAAAAACAATATGAATATGAAGAAATTTAAACAGCTTACTTAATATTTGACATGTCCAGATTTATATGAATTGTTATTTTAATGACAAACTACTATGTATTTTACTACAAAAATGTACTTAAAAAAGGTTCACTATAGTTCACATTAGTTAAACTGCAGTGTCTAAAACATTTGGGATGATTATTAGATATTATTATATTAGAAATATGTTTTGAGATGGATAACTGAATAATATATTTAGATTTCTGGTGTTTAAATGAATATTTGCATGCCGATTAGATTTTTTAATGGCAAAGTGGATAACCGGAATTTGGTTATATTTGTGTCACAAAAAATGTAAACAAAACTAGTTAGTTTGGGGACAAAGGAATTAAGAACAAAGAGTAAAACCTGAAGCTTGTTGTTATCAGTCTTTGTATGTTTTAGCATCTGCACTGTGGTTTTTTAGTGTAACCTTTTTTTTTTTTTTTTGCTGTTATTTCACTTTATTATAAAAAATCCCATGAAGACCAAATAATCATATGAACTATAGCTGGCATTAAGCATATATACAATATATATAGATACACAATATATTCCCAGTATTAGTGAGAATTCTGATATGAAGAAATGTGTGTCAGCTCTGAGACAACCCTGAAATACCACAAAATACTTGTAGTGCGATGTAGCTTAAGGTGGTGCATGTAGTAGCAGGGCCACATAGGGTCCTTTAGCAAGAGTAAGACTTGTTGAAAGCTTTCCATTTGTTCAAACATTCAGATTCTGGTCTTTTTTAATGGTACCATGACGTCTCTAGTGTGGGCTGGAGTACTGTTGTGGCAAAACAAATAAATTATATTCAAATATATAGTAACATCCTGGCTATGAGGGTTAAGCTGTAAAAAACAGCATGTACTCATTTTTCTTTTTTTTTTTGTCAGCATTCATAGCAAAATTCAGCACGTTTCAAAGTAGGAAACAAAATGACATGAGGCAGAAAATAATAAAAAAAAAAAAAAAAAAAAGACAAATCTAAAACTGAAAAAAGGCACATGGCAAAAAAAAAGTGCATGGCAGGAAATCAATGCTTGTGAGAGGAAATCTGAAAAGTTTGAAATAAAATCACCTATATAGATGAACATTTTCTTGTATATATTCAATATTTAACAAAAGTCAAAATAACTACTGGATTTTCTTACTTAGTCCAATAATTAAATAATTCAATTAAATGTTTTCTAAAAAAAAAAAAAAAAAAAAAAAAAAAATGAAATGTGTTGCTCTCTCTGATATATATATTTATTATATTTTTTCTTCCTCCATCCTTAGAAATGGTCCAGTGTCGGTAAGTATTGCCATGTTGACTGATTGTATTGGAACATAATTTATTTCTCTTCACTTGTACAGGATGACGAGCAGTTGAATGCTATTTCTTGGCATGTTTTTTTTTTTTGTTTGTTTTCACAGACGATAAGCGGACCTTGCCGCGGATAAACCTCTCGTTTGTCAGAGGCTACGATGCATGTGTGCGTCTGTGTCTGCGAATAAATCCCCTGTGTGAGTATGAGTTTGCTCGTGGATAAAAATTGTTCTGGTAATGATGACAGTAAAGCTTCTTGTGTTTATCACAGGCAGTACTTCATCTGCTCACGTCTCTCTTTTTACTCTGCCTGTCATCACTTTTTTTTACAGCAGCCAATAAAACCCTACGGATCGAGTTGGCCGATTTAGCAAATCAAAACCGCACCCTATTGATCTGGAGGGGTCGTCATGGCAACAATACCGTACAGGTAAGTCTTTAGCATGGCTTCATGGAAAGATCGATATGTGGAGAAATAAAAACATACGTTATATTAGACTACTTGCACTTTTCCATTAAGGCTTGTATCATTTGTTTATTTTCGGTTTCTTTTTAAATCTCGGTATATTGTGTAGGTGGAGCAGGACTTAAAACCGTAAAGATTTTCCCTGCAGTCACTTTTCAGCCTAGTGCAAAGCGTTATGATATCAGAAGAAAATGGTTTAAACAAGGACAGTGTGATTGCAGACTGCTGTCTTAAACCTAGTAGGTTTGAAAGCAACAACCATGATTCCAAAAAATGTTGTGAATTAGATGCTTACTGCATCTAATTCACAAGCATTGTTTCATTGTAGAAGAGTCAAGGTGCTGAACTGACTTGCCTGACCTGTCAACATTTAACAACACTTGGCACATCATAAAATGCAAAATATGACAAAGAAGACACGGGACTGTTAAGTAGCTAGAATCCTGTATCAGACACAAATACACATTATTCCCCTTCCAAAACCCCAGCAGCTGGTTTCCTCAGTTTCCAGATGTATACGGACTGTTAAGAGGGGATGCTACAGAGTGTTAAACATGGTCCTGGCCCAACTTTTAAAACGTGGTGCAGCCAGCAAATTTAACAACAACCGCACCATAATGTTTTTTTTTTTTTACTATACTTCAAGTAATTATTCACTAAAATGAATAAGTCTTGGTCCCAGTGGTCATTTCAGTTCCATATTGTGTGTTTGTGTGTGTTTGTGTTTGTGTGTGTGTGTATAAAACTAATGACTATATTCTGTTATGTTTTATGTTTCTTGCTGTAGTGGAAAGAGGTGTTTGATGAATATAGTAGAAAAGTTCAAATCAGAACTCTCTCTTCCATTAATAAAACTCTGGATGCCCGAAGTGAACTTGTGGTAGGATCCCTTTCATTTTCATCATTTCATAACAGTTTTCACATTTGTTAGAAAAGCCATTTAATCATAGCATTTGAATGAACTGAAATCATGTAAAACACATTTATACACTGAAATGTGTACTTTTGAGCAGCTCCAACATATTGTAATATTTGTTAGTATATTCCACTAAGGTTCATGGAATGTCATTATTCATGTTTTGACAAAGATAGAGACTCATATTCATTGTGATACCTTCTCGCCCTCTAGTGGGAGTTGCGGTATGACTGTTTAATGACCCCTGCAGGAAATATCATTCATGTGACCGTGTATGACTTCAACCAAACACTCATTGCAGGCAGTTACAATGTAAAACGCCCACCACAAGGTAGCTCATGTCTTTCCCCCTCTCTCTTCTTATGTCTTTTTTTTGTCACATTTATCATGTCTGTGAAAAGCAGAACAAAGAAAAGGTATGTAGGCAGGAGACCATGTATTGCTCACAGTTGTTCATAATAAGGACCCTCATTCACTGACTCTCGTTTGTCATCTTTGCTATTTGTACCCACAATCAACATCCAGTCAGATCCAGATCCTTGCAACCAAAAGACGAAGTGCCAGTGTTTCAAGTAACAGTAGATGTCTTTGCAAAACAGTTTATTGTTACCATGGATCCAGGACAAATCATGAACTTAAAGTTATGCTATGAAAACAAAGGATTTTGTAAAGGAATTCAGAACAAATCCTATAAGGTGAGAGAACTTTATTATATATATATATATATATATATATATATATATATATATATATATATATATATATATATATATATATATATATATATATTATATATATATAAAGTGTACTTGATTTTATCTATATAAATTTTCTGTTTGATTTTCTGTTTCAGATCAATACTGATCTTAATCACACAGTAACTTTAAACATTCCTGAATTGGTTCCTTGTGTATGCGTGCAGGTAAGATAATGAGTTACAAAAACGTCTACAGAACATCTTGGTAGCTGCCTAACTGTTCAAACCCAGCCATGATCTCTGAATCAGTCATCCACAATCTAATAATTTTTTGTTTTAAGACATATTACAACTTCGTAGACGCCAGAAGAAACACAAACTGCCCATTAAAAGACAGAATCCTGCCAGGTAACTGGAATATTGATGGCTGTTTGAAGGATATTCACAGTAAAAACAGAACTTCTCATGATCATATAGGGTTTACATTATTGCTTTGATAAGTGTCGTGCTGTATCGTTCAAGCTTGTGTTTATTATTATTACCACAGGAGGTGGAGAAGTGTTGTACAGCAGCTCACTGAAGCTCTACGGTACCTCTGTTCTTAAATGGACGCATCCTTGCCCCTTAATCAAGTTCAAACCTGACGTCTCTCTCTGCTGGCAACATGCTGTAAACCACTCGCAGTGTTCCTCAGTGCAAAACTCCACTCTGTACATGAGTGACCAGGTGAGTGCTATGAAGACCTGCTGCATTAATGAAGGGCTGTGTCATAAGCTTTGTAAGAGGTTACTTTTTTTTTTTAGCTATTTTTATGTAGATGTTTGTTTTTAAGACATTTTTCTTAACAGTAGTGTTAAATTCTCAAATCTGATCAAACCTGAAGATTTAGATTTTCTTCAACACAAGCAGAATGCAGATCCAGCTGTAGCACAGGCATAAAAGTCATTTAAAATTTATCGTTATTGCTTTATTATTAACTCGCCACATAATACTTTATAAGGCTAATACCATATAATGATTAACACACAGATGTCAATAAATTATCGAATGAGTCAGGGCTTTGTGGTTGAGGTCAAACATTTTGAAGTTGTTCTTTTTTCCTTTTAATTATCATGTAGTGATTTGTGGAATCTACTTCCTCACGATATATTCGCAACAGAAACTCCGTCTCTACTTTCAAACCTTAATTTAACTATATAAGCTATAAGCCACTACTTTTTTCCTACGTTTTGAACCCCGCGGCTTAAACAACGAAGCGGCTTATTTATGAATTTTTCCTGGGTTTTTCCCGCTTTCACAAACTTCAAGCCAACAAACTGAACCCCATAAAATTAGACCAATGAAATTTCCGAACGTAAACGAAAATACGCACCTCACCTGTGTTCTGAGCTGCACAGCATCGGGAGAAAAAACTTTTTTTTTAAACGCACGATGATGCCAAAAGATAAACTCCCGAGAGAGATAGTTGGGAAAGGACGGAGGAAGACAGTGAACAATGACTTTCTTGGTCGGCTACTGTTTAGATACGAACCGTTGTAACGCGCTGAGTCTGGGTAAAGGGAGAGCTCGCTAACTCCAGTTGCAACAGAAATCATATAAGCACAGACAGGTTTCCAAAACTCATGCTTTTTTATTTTTCTTGGAAACAGCGTTAAGGGTTAGTCAAAGAAACTTAGAAATTAGCATCAGAAAATAATAAGGACATATTCCTCGGTCTCCACACATGCAGTAATAGCGGAAAAATGCGGCAGCAGCCTATTTCCAAAATACCGCTCTGCTCTTAAAGGAAGCGCAACATTTCACCTGTTACACCGTGTAACAGACACTGTCTTTCATTACAGCCTGTGTAAAGTTCATTAGTTTCAGTGTAGACGCCAGTGGCTTATAGACATGTGCGGCGTATTTATGTTTAAAATAAAAATCTTTGTAAAATTTAGTGGGTGCGGCTTATATATGGGTGCGCTTAATAGTCCGGACATTAAGGTATATTAGTGACACTGTATTAGTGCGTAGTTGTTATTGGTTGTATAGTGTTTTATTATTTTAAATTGTTTTGTGGTTTTATTGTATGTAAGGTGCCCATAAATAAAATGTATTATTATTATTATTATAAGAATTATTAGAAAAATGCATGATGGCATGATTGGGTAGCAAACTGGAAATCATACTCCTTGTTGTCATGTTATAAGAGGAATTAAAAACATGCGTATATAAAAAAATAACCAACTTTAAAGTCAGTAATGGCAAGAATAATGGATTATTTTTCTGTGATAGTGTGCCTGATGTGTTTTATTCCGTTCAAATAATCAAGGCATAATAAGAACCACTCGATAGGAAGTGGCTGTCTTTAAAAACGTGTAACGTACACACCTAGCCGTAGATTATCCTGCTGTATCATGGTCACTTGCTTGCATTGGAGCATAAAGTGATGCCAAAACACTACATTTATTTTGAATTATAGAGAGGAAGGGAGAGAGACTGTAGTACAATAGTTGTTTAAAAGGCATTCATACAGAAAGTTGATTTTTATCTGACCGGGACGACCTGTGTGTTTATCGGACGTTTGAACGCACACCTTCCAGCCAATCAGAATCGAATATTCAGATTGACCTTTTTGACTTTCATTCATACATTCAACCTGAAACTCTTAACAACTGGACTTGTCTGTATTTGTCTGTATCTCATCATACTTTTTTTCTAGGAATTCAGCGTGTCTGATGTAGACAAGCATGCCCACATGTGTTTGAAGGTATGAAGTGTTGAAAAGCTGCCAGACATATGTATAAATACCTAAATACCTGTGTCTCCTCACATGTAAGTGTGATTTTTTATTTTTTTTTATTTGTGTTTTTAGTTTTTGCTGAACGAAAGCCAACATGTCTTCTGCCCCTTTAACTCGGGTAAAGCCTTCAAGATCCATTTAAACCTCATGATTTATGTAATATTGATTAATTATATGATACTAGAGTTTTCTCTTTCTCTCTCTCTCTTTTTCCTTCTCTCTCTCCTTCTTTCCACAGGTGATTTATCTGAATGGGATTGTACAGTCGTTCCTGGACCTTGGCGTCTGTATGTACAACTGTCCTCCACTATCCCAGCATCCTTTGCTGCCCAGCTGTGTGTGAAAGAAGGTGAAGCATGTGTCACAAAAGAAAATGTGCACACAGTTCACATGGTAGGTTAATAACCCATACTGTTTGTTTGCAGTCCACATATGTCTCAATTGTGTTCTTTAAAAATGTCAATGCTAATGTTAGAACGTATGATACATAAGGGATATATACAGTGAGGAAAATAAGTATTTGAACACCCTGCTATTTTGCAAGTTCTCCCACTTAGAAATCATGGAGGGGTCTGAAATTGTCATCGTAGGTGCATGTCCACTGTGAGAGACATAATCAAAAAAAAATAATCCAGAAATCACAATATATGATTTTTTTAACTATTTATTTGTATGATACAGCTGCAAATAAGTATTTGAACACCTGGGAAAGTCAATGTTAATATTTGGTACAGTAGCCTTTGTTTGCAATTACAGAGGTCAAAACGTTTCCTGTAGTTTTTCACCAGGTTTGCACACACTGCAGGAGAGATTTTGGCCCACTCCTCCACACAGATCTTCTCTAGATCAGTCAGGTTTCTGGCCAGTCGCTGAGAAACACGGAGTTTGAGCTCCCTCCAAAGATTCTCTATTGGGTTTAGGTCTGGAGACTGGCTAGGCCATGCCAGAACCTTGATATGCTTCTTACAGAGCCACTCCTTGGTTATCCTGGCTGTGTGCTTCGGGTCATTGTCATGTTGGAAGACCCAGCCTCGACCCATCTTCAATGCTCTAACTGAGGGAAGGAGGTTGTTCCCCAAAATCTCGCAATACATGGCCCCGGTCATCCTCTCCTTAATACAGTGCAGTCGCCCTGTCCCATGTGCACAAAAACACCCCCAAAGCATGATGCTACCACCCCCATGCTTCACAGTAGGGATGGTGTTCTTGGGATGGTATCATCATTCTTCTTCCTTCAAACACGTTTAGTGGAATTATGACCCAAAAGTTCTATTTTGGTCTCATCTGACCACATGACTTTCTCCCATGACTCCTCTGACTCCTCATCCAAATGGTCATTGGCAAACTTAAGACGTGCCTGGACATGTGCTGGTTTAAGCAGGGGAACCTTCCGTGCCATGCATGATTTCAAACCATGACGTCTTAGTGTATTACCAACAGTAACCTTGGAAATGGTGGTCCCAGCTCTTTTCAGGTCATTGACCAGCTCCTCCCGTGTAGTTCTGGGCTGATTTCTCACCTTCCTTAGGATCATTGAGACCCCACGAGGTGAGATCTTGTATGGAGTCCGAGTCCAAGGGAGATTGACAGTCATGTTTAGCTTCTTCCATTTTCTAATGATTGCTCCAAAAGTGGACTTTTTTTTCACCAAGCTGCTTGGCAATTTCCCCGTAGCCCTTTCCAGCCTTGTGGAGGTGTACAATTTTGTCTCTAGTGTCTTTGGACAGCTCTTTGGTCTTGGCCATGTTAGTTGTTGGATTCTTACTGATTGTAAGGGGTGGACAGGTGTCTTTATGCAGCTAACGACCTCAAACAGGTGCATCTAATTTAGGATAATAAATGTAGTGGAGGTGGACATTTTAAAGGCAGACTAACAGGTCTTTGAGGGTCAGAATTCTAGCTGATAGACAGGTGTTCAAATACTTATTTGCAGCTGTATCATACAAATAAATAGTTTATAAATCATATATTGTGATTTCTGGATTTTTTTTTTAGATTATGTCTCTCACAGTGGACATGCACCTACGATGACAATTTCAGACCCCTCCATGATTTCTAAGTGGGAGAACTTGCAAAATAGCAGGGTGTTCAAATACTTATTTTCCTCACTGTATATATATATATATATATATATATATATATATATATATATATATATATATATATATATATATATATATATATATATATATACAATGCGAAAGGCCGAATAACCACCCGTCTTAAAGCACGGTGTCAGTATCCTCTCTAATTTGCCAATCGCCTCTCGGTGCTTGATTGAAATCCCAGTATTAACCAGTTGACTTGTCTTTTCAACTCTTCTTCTCAAACTGTTCATTCGTAGACCCACAATTGTATCCGGATGTCGTTGGATGCGGTAGCCTTTAAATTTCCCTTGAATTACGATACTCAAACCTGTTCCATGTTCATGACAATGCCCCTATGCACAGAGCCAGCTCCATGAAGATATGCTTTGCATGGTTAGAGAGGAAGATCTTAAGTAGCCTGTTATAAAGCTCTGACCTCAACCCTGTTGAACACCTTGGGAATGAATTGGAACACTGACTGCATCCCAGACCTGCTCACCCTCCATCAGTACCTGATTTTACGAACACCCTTGTAGCTGTAGGAGCACAAATGACTTCACATGTGGACTAAAGTTGAAAAGGGATGTTCACAAAACATGTACACATCTTATGGTCAGGTGTCCACAAAGCTTCTTCTATATATAGTGTATTTGTAGTAGTATATCACTGTAGTAGTATCTAATTGCTATTTGTAGCTTATTTGTTCTAACGAATATTGTGTACACAACACACCTTTTAGTAGCTCAGTATGTCATTTTGTGTATTACAGGACGAAGGTGCTGGAGATGTAGAGCTGATTGTGCCTCTTCCCTTTTTCAATTCTGGACTGTGTGTGCAGGTGTGATATATTTAGAGGTTTTTTTTATTTACGTGTCAAACTTTTAAGTTCAGTCCGCATGTGCAATGAATACGGCCACGGATGAAGCACGAAACACATTTTATGACAAGGTCATTTACTCATATTTTATATCTTTTGTCTAGACATTTGTCTAGTAATATGTATTATGAATTAATATGTATGTATTATATATATATATCAAAATACTTAAAACTGGATTACAAATATTTGAGCAGAAATGAAGATGAAATGTAAATTTAGATAATGGAAAAATCTGCTCTCTCCAGCTTTATATATATATATATATATATATATATATATATATATATATATATATATATATATATATATATATAAGCATTTTTTTAATACTGCATGTGCTCACTACATAAAGAATAAAAAGGAGTCAGTTATTTACTTTCATTGTCCACAAAGTGCAAATTTACCTCTGGTTTCACTGTAACATATAAGAAATGTCAAAATAAATCTTAAAACTCATGTAACATTATATTTCCATTATATTTCTATTTTTATATTTTCCATAAAAAAACATGTATAAATTCCCATATGGTCATATATATGCACAAAGACATCAATTTTTGGTTGCCTGTAACAACTGATCTGTCAGGAGTGAACCATAATGTGCTTAGCTGTGATAAGAAGTGGCTAATTATGTAACCATAGATTTCCTATCAGCTCAAACCATTTCCTGTCTGGTTACTCTGATATCGTCACATGGACTGCATTATAAAAACCAGCACCTGCACACCACATGACCTCGTCACATGTCACTCAGCCCGAACACCCGTTCCTTTTCTATATACATGTCAAGCTTTTCTTGACGTCTACTATGTGTACCTTTGTCATGTTTCTGTTGGTTGCTTCTTGTGTTGCACTCATAACCATAAAAATCTGTATTTGCATTCGCTGTTGTATCTCTTACACAACAGTTGACCTCCCAGTGGTTAAGCAGTTTCTAAAATATATTATGTGACCAAACATTTTTAGAAAGCACGATATGGTTTTTACTGGGGTTGGGAAGTTACAGGTTTTTAAAATAGTTTTTGAACACAAAAGGTCATTGTGCTAAATTAATTCTTGTCTAACTTGCATCCTTTGTTGGCGGGTAAGGTGAGTTATTTTTTTTTCTGTGTAGGTGTGGAGGTCTGAGCCTGCTCTCCGTGGAAGGAGGATCATATGTCCTGATTGTAAGCTTTTCTTTGTGTGTGTGTGTGTGTGTGTGTGTGTGTGTGTGTGTGTGTGTGTGTGTATGCTTACTGGCTAAACATATGGCAACACATACGTAATTGCCCATGCTTGCTGTATCCGTGTCTCAGATACTCACAGAAGATGGGGTCTTATTGTTGCGGCTTCATTGACGCTCCTGACTGCTATAACAGCACTGGGCATCCTCACTTACAATTTGGTCAAACGGCAGACGTCAGGTCAGTGTTTAATCCGTAAAGAATGGTTGAGTAGTGAGTAGAGCCTGATCTTAAAATACAATTATTATTTTATTAATAATTGTTACATTAACATTTATTATTAGTAATCTATTTTCCTTTGTCTCTGTCAGTATGGCGCGCTGCCGAGAGAAAGCCAGTTTTGCTGGTCTGCTCCTCTGACGAAACGAGTCACGTTTCGGCCGTGTGCGCTCTAGCAAGCGGCCTGCAGGAGGAGCTGCGCATGGACGTGCGTCTGGCACAGTGGGCGCACTGCAGCTCTCTGGCCCAACTCGGCCCTGTCCCCTGGCTCTTCGGCCAGTGCCAGCATGTACACAGTGTAGGTGGCATGGTGCTCATAGCCTGGAGCTCTAAAGCCCAACAGACATTCCTCAGATGGAGGGAGAGAGAAAGTGGAGGAAAAGCCGATAAGGACCAGAAGGATAGAGCGCTGCTAGAAGAATGGCTAGATAAAGAGGGACAACAATGGGCAGAGAACCACTCCTCAATTACCGCTCCAGTGTTTAACGCCAGCCTCATAAGTATGTGGGCGGGCCTCCAGAGCGAAAGGCACGGTCAAGGCTTTGGTCTTGTGTGTTTTCGAGGCTTAAGGGGAACACGGTGTATTCCAAAGCAGCTCAGAGGCATTCAGAGATATTGCCTTCCTAGAGATCTCTCAAACCTGATCCACGAACTGGACGTGAACGTCCACAGGCCAGGAAGCAGGGTCCAAAACACGAGTAGTTGGTGCTGCTGGCCACGCCTTTTCTCCAAAGGCCTGTCTTTCTGGTTGTCGCAGAGGCTCGCTCGGAGACTGGACGCATTGCTTCCTCAGGCAGCAGACAGGAAACAGCATCAAAAATTGGCCGGCGAAAAGACGTTAAGGAAACGGTTAGAAAAGAAGAAACGAAGACAGAAAGATTCACTTTGAAAGCTTAAATTCTCAGCTCCTTCCTGTTACCAAAATGTGACTTTTCATTTAAGCTGTATACCTCAGGGACTTTTTTTTTTTTGCCTCCATCATGCATTTCTCTAGTTTAAAATTGTATATAAATGGTGTAGATAAAAAGTAAAAATGTAATATTGTTGTGCTGTATTCAGTTTTGCACCAGTTTTAATCTATGACCTCATCTTTTTTGTAAAATGACCACATGACCACTCAGAACTGAACCTATGGTCTTTACAATTGATCTCAATTGACCAAAACATCACTCTGTGGTACACAATCCCTAACTTGCACAGAATTCTCTTGCATACAGTATGAACTGATCTTCATTTGTATGCACTGATATTTTTTGACAGTATTATTTGTAAGTATTTCACAGCAGGAAATTTGTAGAGACTGTAGTCATCCATTGCTCATGGACCTTAGCCTGTAACTGCTGTGCTGTGTGTTTAGATAATGCATTTAATGTCATGTATTGTAATGTAATAAAAATCAAGCAATAATGACTGAAATTTCTTGTATTTCTCTTGCGTGGATAAAATCCTGCATCAGTTTACTGCTAATAATACATACAGTATATGCCATTTGTATTTTGTATATTGTTATGCATCTAAGAGGTTTTTATATGAATGTGTATACCAATCTATTAAAGCAAACCTGCTTCAGAACCTGTTTGTGAAAGTGAAATTCTGTTATAGAGCATTGTTTATCAGTTAACCGCAGAAATATGCAGAAATGCAAAACTATAGCAAATTTATTTGTGATGTACCAGGAAACTCAATGTGCACAAGGTGTTGATAGCGTTTTATTGACATCATCGACCCTGAAAATAAGCAGAATTGGCAAATTACCGCAACATGGACGTGTGACATATCAGAACGCTCGTCTGACCGAGGGGCTCTGCTTTCTGTGCTTTGCATTTTCTTCAGGAAATTGCGTACAATATATAATAATACAATTATTTTTATTATGGGAGATTATTAACATTGCATACAAGCACGACTAATAATATGTAAAAAGAAAAAAAAAAAAAAAAAAACTAAATAAATAACTTGTAATAATAACGATGATTATTATTGTTATAATTATTATCATTATTAGTGTTGCTTTAATGCAAGTATCACTAATATATTTTAGCATACTTATTATTATTACTATTATTATTATACTCATTGTTATTATTAACATCATTATTAATAGTGCTTGTATGCAAGCATCACATATTTCTGCATACTTATTATTATTACTATTATTATTATTAATATGTGCATCATTGTGATTATTATCATCATTATTAATAATGCTTGTATGCAATAATCACTAATATATTTCCGCATACTTATTATTATTATTATTATTATTATTACTATTATTATTATTCATATTATGCTCATTATTGTTAATATCATAATTATTAATTGTGCTTGTATGCAAGTATCACTAATATATTTCTGCATACTTATTATTACTATTATTATTTCCTTTTATTATTATTAGTGATGCTTGTATGCAAGAATCACAGATATATTTATGCATACCTATTATTAATACCATTATTATGCACCTCATTGTTATTATTATCATTATTAGTGGTGCTTGTATGCAAGTATCTCTATTATATTTGTAATTATTAAGATATAATAATAATTCCTATTCTCTTCTTCTTATTTTTATTATTGCTTTAATACAAGCATCACTATCATATTCTTGTATTCATTAACAGTAGCGCATGTAACAGTCATGTTGCGTTTTTATTCAGAACCTGCAACACAGTTCTAGATTTTGTTTCCTATGAAACAACCTGCGTACTGCATCGTATAGTACTCTGTGACCTTGCTGGAATATCTTGGCAAGTGTGAACATTCAAACACGGGGTTATTTATGCGTTCTGCACCACCCAGGAGTTACAAAAGGTTTTTAGAACCACAGTGACATGTAATTGATTTCGAAAAAGTCATAGCTCGCAGTCCTCTCAAAAACATTGTGTACCCTCTGTTCTAATAAAATGCACAACAATTTCTTTCTTTTTATTCATTAACCAGCAGAATGATTTATGTGACACATTAACAAAATTATATCGCTCTCTCCACCTACCTACTGTATATAAACCGAAACTGCATTCCATTGGGTGTAGGTAATGTAAAAAAATGTAAATTCTGCCTGATACAATAATTAGAATATAATATCAACATCGCACTGATGGAAATATCTTCCAATAACGCCTATAAGACGAGGTTTAACATGTTATTAGAGAATATTTATATGTAACTGCTATAATGTACTAACTGAATATATTATAACTGTATGTTTCAATGATTGCATTCACTTTGTGAGATGAATCGTGAAAAAACACATACTAGCTAGCTTGTTGCAAACAATTTATATTTTCTATATATTTTTCAATTTTTTAATCTAATGCTAAGCCTCCATTTGGGTGGAATTGATTTTGCTACAATGGCAATGCATTGTCGGTGTATGCTGTACGCTGTATACAATCTCAGCACCACCTTTAACACTCAACATCAAGGCCTTTAACACTCAACTGCTTCTAAGTATATAAAAAGTGAAATAATTGTAAGTTACTCTGGATTAGGGCGTCTGCCAAATGACATGGAGGAAGTAGCTCAGTGGGTAATGTATTAGACTTTGGATCGGAAGGTCAATAGTTGTAATTCCAGCACCACCAGCTGCCACTGTTTGTCCTTTGAGGAAGAGCATTAACCCTCAATTGTTCATTTGTATAAATGCAATAATCGTAGGTCGCTCTGGAGAATGGCAAATGCCATAAATGTAAATGTATACATTGTGCGCTATTATTTACTTTCTGTCACTTTTCTTTGTAACTTCATAAATTTATTTAGCTATCTGAAAACAACACCACAGGGTTGTATCCCATATATTTTTTTATTTCACCCTATACAACTGATCCGATCTTTTTATACTTTATAGTATAAGTTAAATAAATTAGTCAGGAGAATCAAAAATCACTTTTTTCTCACCTTACATGATTTAGAGTTAATAGTTTCTAGTGCATCAGGCATTCGAGTCTGATTAATTTAAGACTTTCTTCCTCATGTAGTATCAGGTGCTTCTGTCTGCTCTAGCTTGCTCAATAAGGATCTATATTTTTACTCAACAACAGACTGAAATTGTTGGGGCATAGAAATATCTTTGCGTTCATCTGGACAACAATTTAAATTGCTGAAACATTTTTTTTATTCAATAAAAAGGTCTGGTGTGTACTGTCATTCAATACATGTAATCAGATATGCTAAATATGCTGTTTATCAGGACATGCTAGTCAGTGATCTTTTTTATGCTATGCATGTATGTCTGTACTTTTTAGTGACCAACAGCTGCAAACAAATTCCTTGTGTGTGTCAACACATTTGGCTCATGAACCCTATTCTGATTTTGATTCTGATTCTGATGAGAGGATTAGTTCTGTTAGCTACTATTAATGTGGAGAAACATGCTAATTTTGCAGCTCTAAGAGCCTTTGTATAGCTAAGATGATTCTCATCCTGTGCAAGTTGAAATATTACCATTTCAGTTTGATATCAATTGCATTCTAATTTATGAGCGGTCTGTTTTAAGACATGTGTGTTATATCAGTGTGCTATTTCTTCCCCTCAAATTATTATTATTTTTTAATAATAGGGCTACATGTTGACTCTAAGTATTTTGTTGTTGATCGAAGGGTCAGATGATGTACCAAATCAGGTTGAGCACTCCTTCCTCCATGAAGATTTCCATAAAAAAAAAATACGAAGAGCAGCATGGTGAATCGAATATATTACGACTAGGACATTTTAAATGAGATGAAGTAATGATCTGATGATGCTTTAGACTGGTGTAGTGTGACTATGTTTTCCATATTTAATCCAAATGTCATTATTTAATCAAGAGTGTGTCCATCATTGAGAGTGTGCCTTACTTTTAAACTGCTGACACAAATTGCAGAATCTAGTAGTTTTTTTAAATGAATAATAAGTCTCCAACAATAACTGTTTTATCAAACAGAAGCGACAAGGTTCAAGACATTAAAAATATGTAGCACAAAGCCCCAGGGTCTATACTGTATAGTATTTATTAGTGAAAACAACTGATTAAAGAAATAGCAAGGCCTATCTATCTATCTATCTATCTATCTATCTATCTATCTATCTATCTATCTATCTATCTATCTATCTATCCATCCATCCATCCATCCATCCATCCATCCATCCATCCATCCATCCATCCATCCATCCATCTATCAAGCTATCTATTTATCTATATCTAAATATATATATATATATATATATATATATATATATATATATATATATATATATATATATATATATATATATATATATATATATATAAAATGTAATTAATGTTCATTTATTTCAGAGTACAAAGTGGCTATATGGTGAAACCTAAATTGAAATCAAGACAACTCTTGATTGTCAAAGATTAACTAGACGTTTTCTGAGACTTTGAACTTTGTTGTTCTGTAGGAAATTAGAGCACCACCATCTTACCCTAAAAGGAAGCCTTGCCATTTACATTCCAATGATCTCAAATGTCTAAATTGTTTTTAAAACATCACTTAAACATCTAGCAATTCATCAACCATAAGCTGTTGTGAATTACATCACCAAAAACACCAGAGTCCATGCCTCAAGCTGTATTCAAAAGTTGAGTACAGATTATGCGAACTGTTTAAGGTTAGACAGTATACAAATATAAGAGTGTGGTGTGAAGTACATGCAAACATGAAATGGTGTAAGTTGATCCGAGGGCAAACTGAAGTGTAACGGCCAGGGGTGGATTAGTGGAGTTGTGAGGAATTCTGTACGTTTCTGTAAGTAAGCAGTGACTAGTTGGGGTATGACACTCGTTGATGATTCATTTCACTGTCTTTTCCAGGTCTTACCTTGAATATTAGGTCTTGTCTTCATTTCTGTTTAGCTAAAATATATTTCAGCAACAGTGCTGATATTTTTGTTGATCATTGGTGGAGGTATAGATCTCATTTGCTGATAGACATGCTAAAAGGGGCTGACAAAGTTTTCATTGCTGTGCAACAGTCATTACCTGTATATCTACAAAGTGCACTTGTACATTAGGTTAACCTCACACGGCTGATAATGTTTTTGTATGGAATGAGCAAATCAATGTATATTGATTTTTTTGTCTAGAATTAATTACAAAATCTTGGTGATTTCTTAGAATATTTGTCAATACGTTCTGTTTTTCTTATCTTCATGTGCTACAATATAACCATTTTCTTTCTTTAAAGAGAGACCTGGGTAGGAGTCAGGGAAATTCGACAGGACGCAGACTTTTAGAAGATTAGGGGTGTGAAATCTCCATCACGTGACGTCAGAGTCATGAGTTGTCAGAGGACCTTCACCTGTGCCTTAAACACTTTCCTGATCAAGAAAGCACATATTTTCTTCTTTTCTAAACTACCCAGATACTAGTGAGCCGTTATTGCTGTGCTATCAACCAAGAGTGAACTGCATCCCATCTGTAGGTTATGAAAACCAACCAACCAACTGTTACACAGGCATCTATTACTGACATTGACTACGAAGGATTAAAGTAATCATCAACGGCATGTTAAACTCTAACTGTACACTGCTCACTCTTTTCCCATTCAGGAAGCACTAGAAGAGGTTTGAACTTTCAGGCTATTCAACAGTTACTTCCCCTCAGCATTAATTTACAGAATTTCTCACAATTCCACTATAATCTATAATCCCCCATCCTTCAACCCTTCATTTTGCACTTGGATCAACTTACACCATTGCACGTTTGCACGTACTGCACACCACACTCCTACATCTGTACACTGTCTAACTTTAAACACTACTACAGTCTCCTCAACAAAGTAAAGTAAAAAAAAAATAGTGAAATACAATAAATATAAAAAATAGTAAAATTATATTCATTTACATTAGTAAAATTGCATAAATATGTAAAATTTATAAATAAAATAAATTTTATAATATAAAAAATAAATATCAAATATAATGTATTATTATATATATATATATATATATATATATATATATATATATATATATATATATATATATATATATATATATATATATATATATTTTTTTTTTTTATTTATAAAAGTGCAGAAATTATTAATGATATATATAGCTTGAGTGTCAAACCTGGTAAAAGCTTGAAAACAGGAAATGTATCACACCTACAAAGTACACAGTTAGCTACAGTTTTTATTTATTTTTGCATTTCTCAGCTAAGGCTTGTCATAGATGTGCTCCCTATTGCAAGATCACACGTGCAGTATTGGATTATGGAAAAAGAAAGCCTAAATAATTATTATGATTTTTTGTTCTCTCACCACTGTCTTAATAGCTATGTAATTAACATACCAAAAAAAACATGTAATATGCTCTCTCTCTTGGCTCTTATCTCTAGGTCTGTGCTTATAGTTTTATTCATTTTGGATTTTTTATTATTTACAAACATTGAATAATTATAGCATCTAAAACATCACACATTGCATTATGGGAATTTATACTGATTCTCAGCATGTGATACTCTACCCTATTATGACATCTTATTAGAACTTATTTCATGTATTATAGCATTTGAGGAGCTCTGGATTTGATTTCTGTTTGAGGTCTAATCTTAAATATAGCGTCTTGTTTGCATTTCTGTTCAGCTGTCATGCTGTTTTCTAACACTCAGTCAACAGGTTATGTACATACATTTGTGACTCTTGTTCTTCTTTTGCTTTGTAAAAAAAGGTACACTTACATTTATCATGGAGACAACTGTAGGACCAAAACACCACAGCAACAGCGCTGATAAGCTTGTAGATCATTGGTGCACCTACAGTTCCTATTTGTTGATAGAAGTAGTGGGGGGAGACAAATTGTACATAGTTGTGAAACTGTTAGTACTTGAATGTCTACAAACAAATTGCACCTTTACACTAGGTAAACCTAATACTTAAAATCTTACTCTATGGAATGACTAAATAAGTGTATTTTGAGCTTTACAGTATGTGTTGAATTACATTAAAATCTTGCTAATAAAATCACATTTTCTTAAAAAGTCTATACCTTCTGGTTTTCTTACCTTATGTACTACAAAACAACTATTTTCTCTCTCTGAAGAGAGACTTAGGTAGGAGTCTTATAGGTAAAAGTTCTATCACATGGAGTCAAAATGTACGATGGGAATTAATCTAACCAGAAGGACTTCCAGGCAACCAAAATATCATGTATTTAATCATTATCAAGTCTTACTACAACCCAGGTTTTTAACATGTTAAATAGCATTAAGCCAATTTGAATAGCATCAACAGCTATGAGTGAGAGTGAGAGTGGTGCGTTCCTCATAGGATTACAATCTATAACACCTTTTTAAAGCAACGGCTGAAACATTATGCAAATCTTTCTATAGACTGCAGTGAAAAACGTTATAAAGTATTTGTACCAAGGTGGCTGTGTATTTGCCTAAACTCAGTCGTAAAAGAGTTGGCTTGTGTTATGAGATATAAAGTTGTAGTTAGTACCTTGTGCACTTTTGCATGTGGTGTGTGTAATCTCATCTACAATAGCCATGTGTGGGTGTGATGTTTTTTTCCATCTAAGCACTAACCACACACGATTTCAAGGATTAGCAGGTGTGACAGCTGCAATGAAACTTTAAAATACTGCAATAGTAACATATATATATATATATATATATATATATATATATATATATATATATATATATATATATATATATATATATATATATATATATATATTATTTTTAATACTGCAATAAATATGGTTTATCTATATTTATTTGACTTCTTGGATAAAAAAACAAAACATATTACATAACTATATAACTACATTTATGAAAAATACCAGTCATACAATCCATATTTTATATACAAGTTTGATGGCTGTTCTGAAATGTGAAGGTGGAAAGATGTTTTCTTTGGTTATGTGAAGTTGGGCTATATATGCTTGTTGGTAATAAAAAAAAAGTTGGATAGATGAACCCTTTAATTAAGTGAAGGTGCACAGATAAACCTATTGGTTATGTGAAGCTGGGTAGATGTACTCCTTCGTTAGATATTCTTTTTAGAAAATATATCCATTGGTTGTATGAAGATAGATTGGTGTACCTGTTAGTTATCTTCTTCTTCTTCTTTCGGATTCTCCCATTACGGGTCGCCACAGCGGATCATCAGTCTCCATACTACTTTGTCCGCTACATCGTCCTCTTTCAACCCAGCTACCTGCATATCTTCCCTCACCACATCCATAAACCTCTTTTTGGTCTTCCTCTTTTCCTCCTTCCTGGTGGTTTCATCCTCAGAATTCTCCTACAGATATACCCCATGTCCCTTCTCTGCACATGTCCAAACCATCTCAATCGCACCTCCCTCAGGTTATGTGAAACTCCTTAGTTAAATATACTTCTAAGAAAATATATCTATTGGCTGTGTCAAGATATGTGTGAAGATAGGTATACCTGTTAGTTAGGTGAAGTTGGAAAATATACCCTTTGGTTATGTGATGATAGATAGAGGTACTGTACCTGTTCGTTACGTGAAAAATGGATGTTCCTGTTGGTCGGATGAAGATAAATAGATGTGTCTGTTAGTAATGTGAAGTTGGAAAATGTTCCCATTGTTTACCTAAAGATAGATATATGTATTTATTAGTTACGTGTTGGTTATGTAAAGATAGATAGATAGATAGATAGATAGATAGATAGATAGATAGATAGATAGATAGATAGATAGATAGATAGATAGATAGATAGATAGATAGAAGTCTGTATGCTGGCTCAATAATTAATATCTTTGCCATCAATCAGCATAAATTTCCTTCTACTCTCAGTTCCTTATTAGTCTTGAATTTCATCATTTCTTTGCAGACAGGTTGTGTTAAGAATAGGACTTGCCCTGTTCTCACTGTTAAACCATTTTTCTAGTGTTTGACCATTTCTAGTGTGATTTTGTGTGTAACATAAAACACTCTTTTTAGTAAAGTAGGGCCTCAACAATTGTTAGAATAGTAATATATACAATTTTAACTATATAATATATAACTATATATATATATATATATATATATATATATATATATATATATATATATTTTTTTTAGGTGAGCTTCCTCTAATACTTAAGTCAACAGGTTTTTATTGTTTACTTTATCAGTAAATTCTCATGAGAACGATTTTAGTGTTTGTGTAAATAATACATAATAATGATGTGTTGTGGAATGGGCGACACTCTTTAGAAATTTGGCGCCGTTAGATAACACCGTTGGCACGCGCACCTGCACGTGGCTCCGCCCACTGTTCGCGCGCGTCATCTTTGAAAGCTGTGGGAATGCGACCGAAGGCTAACGGCGTCCGAAGTTTACAGCTAATTCGGGCTACATGTTTTATCCTCTCAGCCTTCCGCCGCAACACATATCCAATTCTCAAACTGAATATGGACACAAACACCTAAATTATTAACACTTTATATCTTCTTTCTGACACTCCAGGAGCTCCTTATAGACTCTCTCCAGCAGACCAGCGGCAGCGCCAGTAAGATTCATGTAGATATTACCTTGTACTTTTTGGACACTTTTTTTTATAGGTTATTTAACCTAAATATAAGTGTATTACTACTTATAAACACGTAAACGTTGTTTAGCTTATATATAATAACTAACATTGAATTTTTTCACTACGCTTTTGTGACACGGGTGTTGTGAAATAACGAACTTGCAAAACCTGACAACCAACTGCAAAACCCCCAACAGTTCCCACATCACTGCTACATAGCATCATGTTTACTGTTTACTTTGCGGTGTGTTGTGTCAGTTTAGAGTCTAGTTGATTAAAATGTAATTGACATTAAAATGTTATATTTATGAGGCGAAGAGAGAGAGAGAGAGAGAGAGAGAGAGAGAGAGAGAGAGAGAGAGAGAGAGAGAGAGATTATCTAGTTAATCACCTCACCGAAAGGTGTAGGATAAAGTAATTACTATTGTAGTGTTTTAGAAAAAATATTTTTTTAATAGTAATGTAACCTTTTAAATATTATTATTATTTATATAATGTATTTTTAAAAATAATAATAATGTTTTCTTAAGGCTACTTTAATTTTGGGAATTTTTATTCATCCCTCTGGACAGTTTTCAACATCTACACATGTACTTTGAGCCTTGGGACCATCTTCATTTTCCACACTGCATACACCTTATATAATCTGTCTGTCTGTCTATCTGCCTGTCTGTGTATCTGTCTGCCTGTCTGTCTGTTTATCTGCCTGCCTGTCTGTTTTCTCTGTCTGTCTGTTTTCTATCTGTTTGTCTGCCTGCTTGTCTGTGTGTCTGCCTGTTTGCCCGTCTATCTGTCTGCCTGTCTGTCTGCCCGTCTATCTGTCTGCCTGTCTGTCTTCCCGTCTGTCTGCCTGTCTGTCTGCCCGTCTATCTGTCTGTCTGTCTGTCTGTCTTGCGCACTCTTCCCCTCTCTCTCACTCTCTCTTTGTGTGTGTGCCAGTTTCAGGTGTCAACTGAAATGTCGTGTGGCGTGCCCTGTCCGCTCGTGTGTTCATCATGACGTCATTCCCATTAATGAGGTGAAGGAAAGTACATGTAGACATGTAGCTGTGTTCCACTGTTCCACACGGTGTTTGCGCTGCAGTTCTGACATCGCCGTCGTCTCCTCATGATGTCGATCGCACTGGGTCTGACGTTGGTCTGCTGGACCATGCTCATTTACACACAGAGCCTGGAGCTCTTCAACTTCACCAAGAAAGATGCGCTCACCTGCAGCCAGGTTTGTATTATTAAAATAGTGTATTATGAATGTTTTTTAAAATTAAATCTAAATTTTGCTAAATAGGTAAATATAAATAAAAGCAACGAAAATCCTAAAAAAAAATGTATATAATCAAAGTAAGAAATAAAGAAATATACACTGGTCATGATGCAATTTTCATCATCATATTTTTTTACAAGGTGTCATCACCTTTTCCACAGAGACTCAGTATGTAGGATGAACTTAAAAAATGATGTCAGAACGTTTGTTATTTTGATCATTTCCTTGCAACAGGTTTATTTATTAATTTAATCAATTACCTGTTTAATTTTTAGTTTAATATGTTTATAGTGTCGCCTTGTAATCATGCAATGTACTCACATCCCTGTTTTTCTACAGTGGAATTTAACACAGTACTCTAATTCTATTGTGCAGTGGGATTTTAGCAATCAAACAGATTCACTGATTACTTTAGATTTAGAAACATTTTAGATTTACATGGAAATACATGCCCGGTTTGTGAAGTGAAGACATGGTATGCAGATCTGTTTCAATGATAAAAAAAAAAAAATGGCCTATGTTAGTGATATCTCTTGTTGTTAAGCCTCAGATATTTCTGCTTGTGCATTTGCGTGCACGAATATGCGTGCACGCACAAATGTACGTGCAAAAACATGCAAACCATCTAGGAAATAATAACAAAACATTTTTATGTACATGACAGAATGTAGTGTTGTTTCAATTTACATAAGCAGACCAAAACATGCATATTGAGTTGTTTGTAAAAGCACTATGTGTGTGGCATTAAAAAACACACACACAGTAAGAGCAATCACAATATGGCTGCTTGGATATGTTTTGTTCTGAATTAACAATGCATATGTATGTACTTTTACATTAGGAAGGGATTTGAGAGTTTTATACGGTCCTGATGAGAAAGCTGATTGAGTATAAACATCTTCATTGCCTAAACCCATCATCTGTTACTAGCAACAGAAGTGTAAGCTGAGACTGATTGTTACCTTTAATACAGGTAGCAGTTTCAAACTTGGAAGAGTGTTCGGTTTATATGAGCGGTAATGATACGACATGGTTACATTGCGCTTCTCCCTTCACCCCCCAGCTGAAATACAGCATTGTAGCCGACGGCATTCTGAATTTTTTCTAGATAATGAAAGTATGTAAAACAGTATCATTATAGTGATTTTTAGATTATAGGTCTAGACAGGATTGAGATCTGATAGAGATTTCAATCATACATTTTTCTTCCTTTTATTAAATTTATAATTTTTTTAATATGAATGAATCACAACAATGACTTTCCATTTATCATTATATCTGATCTGCTTTGTTGCCAGATTTAAAAAAAAAATATATTTCAGGTGTCATATTTCAAATATCTACTGCACTACCACCCTGCTTGACAAAATAGTAGGAACTATAGCTATAGGAATAACAAGAACATTTATAACAAGATGACTGATATAAACCTTTTTAAAATTCTGGACAGAATGAATGTTGGAAGCCTACGTTATGGCATCACTAATATGTATTTTAATTATTAACGGTATATTAATAACGCATTCCCATTCTATCATAATTTTCTGGAGAAATGTATCATTAGGTATAATCGCTCAGGTACCCAATTAGGCACTCCTGAATAAGGATACACAAGACAAAGTAATGCCTTTTATTTATTCATCAGCCCAGCTGGTCATGACACCAAATGCTAAGTCTCCTGTGTGTCGTAGCTATGGCGATGGTGATAGATCGCCGTCTGGAAGACGAGGCGTATGCACAGAACAGCAGCAGTTTAGTCTGTGAGCCGCTGTTGTGACTTATGACCTTTCTTTCATTTAAGAAAAACGGATTGTCAGCATTTGAGCTGGAGATAAGATGCATTTGGGTTTTACAATAAATCTTTATGGTGTATAAAAACGGTGGTAAGGAAAGTTGATTATGGGGAACCAGATGGTGGGAAACATATGAGTTCCATAGTATGCTAGAGTAGCATTTCCTGTTTGGTGTGTTGTCATTGTGTTATGCTTGCTTAGTGTTGTGCACACACATGCAGTATAATTTTGTTTAGAATGTACTCATCACTGTAATTCGGCATCTGTATGACCTGTTTATGTTGCCTGTCAGACTACTAATGAGTAAAGCATGACGCGGATGGCAAACATTGGTCGGTACAATTGCGTGGTTCCTAAATGCATGTTTCCTACACAATCTGCAGATTTTTGCGTTCTTCGGCCAAACCTAGTAAATGCTAGTTGTAGTTGTAACTAGTTGAGCCTTCAACTAAACCGTGCCAGTGTATCTAGCAACGCTGTTGCATTATACGTCTGGATCCTAGCATATAGACCATTGCTAAAGGAGCTTGTCTAGACAGCCACCAACACGTGATCCAGCCGAGACATGCCAAGCCAGACAAGTACATACTTTTGAACTACTGCACGTGTTTCGCTCATGTTTGGAGGAAACTACCGTTTAATTTTGCTTCCTTGGAGCCCAGCAATGGAGGAATCTGTGGATGATATGGTGAACACTAAAACTTATCTAGTTTGTATTAGCGTTCAGTACAACACTGATTGGACACACATAAACAGAATATAAAAATAGAATAGAATATGTGAACAAATCATCATATTGCATTTGATGTTTCCTTCATGTTTAATATTTGGCATAATCTCCGTGTTCCTGATCACTAGGGTACTTTCACACCTGTTTTGCCATGTCCTTCTTCAACCTTGAGCCTATTTGTTCCTGGGTTTTTTCCTTGTAATTGTGTATCTGTTTTTATTTCCTGTTATATATTTTTTACTTTTGAATTTGTCATTTGAATATTTCCGAGCTCCAGTTGTGTTTTCCAGTGTTTGTGACATACCGATGGCTAATTCCCATCTCTTGTTTTTTTTTTTTTTTTGGCAGGGTCTTACAGATTGTAAAGTAAAGCCAGGTAAGACTTTATATACTTATAAACAAATCTAGCAGCTTTCCCAACATGCAGAAAGATGAGTTATGAGAATGAGGATGATGAGTTTTAAGTTCAAGATTGCAAAATAATTTAAAAGAGTTAAATAATAGCTACATTAACACACAGTTAAGAGTTTAGGTAAGGGTGCCATTTGCAATATTTTGTTTATAAGTACATTTTTAGTACATAATTGTATTTAGACAGTTATGAAGGTATTTGGTTTAAGCTTTTTTTTTTTTTTTTTTTTTTTACTGTCAAAATAAGTCATAGTTGGCATGGTGTATGGCTTCAGCTATTTGATTTTCAGCTATTTACAGTAGCAATAACTTTGATGTCGACTTTAATTGAACAGGAACTTTTCTGATAAATATAAATCAACCATGTGAACATAAACACAGCACACAGTAGAGTCATTTGCTATTTAAATCACCTTTGACAGACCTTGTCTAATGCTTTTATCAGATTTGGAAAACGTTTTAAATTCTACATACAAAAGCGAATTATGTGTTGAACATTTGTCGATATATATATGATCAACAAGATCTCCCCGTTTCAACCCATGTAATATGTAATGCTCTATTTTTACTGTGTTCTCTTTTTTTGCTAGGTGATAATATATGTCTCTTTCATGATGACTGGGTTAATGTCAGTGGTCTTGATGCTCAGGCGCTGTTGTGTATCAGTTATCAAGGATTGCGTCCATGCTTAAGAATCTTGATTAACCTTACAACTGCAGGTATCTTTACTTTGAAATAAAAAATTATCATTATATATGTGTGTTTGTGTCCAAAAAATATTTTGAAGCATATATTTTTTTGCCCTCCTTTTTTTCCAGGAATCTACGAGGAATCCGCTCTGTCCAGAGAAGATTATGACAAAAGAAGTGAGAACAAGTTAAATGAGCATGGAAGTGGCCTGGAAGCATCTGAGTCCACATCAGTGTCTGTCCAAGTGTGTTACCAAGGCCCAGACTTTCTATATTCTAAAGAGCTCACTTTCACACTGCCCTCATCAGATGACCATGCTACACAGGTAACTCGCTGTTGGAGCTGCACAAGTACATTTCCAAGGGGTTAAGAAATGCCCCTTTATTGTGTTGTGCCTGTTATATGCAATAATACTGTTAGTCAGTACTGGTTCATGGCTTTTGTGGTTGAAAAAGACAACCTTAGAAGGGATGTAGATTCAAATTAAATTTAGAGGCAATAATTTGGATTGCCTGCTATAAAACAAGCTCTAGGCAGGTGCAGATTATTAATTAACTAGCAATATCCCTGTCATCAGCTGCTCTGTGTGCTGTTTCTATTCCACTGAAAATGATCACAGGGCAAGAGCTCGAACTTCTGACTTAACAAGTATTTATTAACATTTGCTGCAACTCCCATTTTTGACCACTAGGTAAATGGGGCCATTTATCATTTAGAAAAGTGAGCAATGAACATACGAGGTGGTATCAAAACATTTCAAGACTAGCTAGAAAGTACTATATTTATCTGTCCTAGAAGTCTTTTTTTCGGAAAGTGTCAAGCACCTTCTGCATGGATCTTTGCAACGGTGTCAAAACAGTGACCTTTGCGCTGGATCTTCATCTTCGCGAACAGGGCGAAGTCCGCAGGGTGGCTCGGTGATCATCACGCATAAGTTGGCCAATGGTTTCGGGGGGGGTTGAGCTCGTCGAAGGTCTTCCTGATCTGTCGTCGTGTTCCAGTGATGTTCTTCCGCTCTTGAAGCGCACTCGAAACACCTCATGGCAGCATCATCGCATGTCAAACGCATCTCATGTTGAACGTCTCCGTGGCAGTTTTGTCCGGTTTCACACAGGATTTCACACAGAACACACAGAAGTTTGTTCTAACTTGCTGTATATGATGAAGTGACAGACATGGTAATGCACGTGGTCAGCATAGAACCAGTGAGCACCTTTAATTTTTTTAATTTTTAATACCACCTCGTATTAACATCAGTTGCTATTTGTCAGAGATAAAATGTTGTTGGCCACTAAAAATGATATAATTAGTGTTTCAGCCGAATTTAAATTCTTGAATTCTTGACTTTACAAGGAACATTTGTTGAATGGATGATATTTGGTTGGCCTGTGTCCCACCTGCCCCATGGATGAACCACCATTTGAATAATATGAATAATTAGGAGGAAAAGAGGCGACCTTTACTAAAGTGTGTCTGTCTGTGTAACTGAACTGCAGATGTGGGTGTCATTGGTAGTAGAGCTAAGGGAAGTTGATTTTGGCAGTATGGTCACTGTCTCCTCTTCAAACATTGATAAACCCAGATTCACTACAGGCATCAACATCCCTGAAATTGACATAGGTAATTTTTTTTTTTAACCCAATCGTCCTTGCTTTTTTTTCTTACACACATTGTCATCCATTGTCACCAAACTAGACTTTATGGACAAAGTATAAATTTTTATTTTTCAGTTTGTTCTCAAGGGCTGCCTATTGCCAAATGTAAAGGTGAGCTCAAAACACGAGTTTTTCAGAAGTATTTTTTATTTAGTATTTTTATGTATTAAGACATTTTATGTATTTCTATAACATGGAATCCACTTGGTTTTTCAGCTCCCATTTTAAATCTACAAATCAACCCCAAAACAGGAATGGCAGAATTAAGTTTGGCTGAGCTAGCAAAGAATGAAGTTCATGAGCTGCAGGCCTGCCAGATGATGGAGAATGATGGGCCGTGTTTGAGTCTAGAATGGGTGTGTATAAAAAAAAACTCTACTGCTATGATCATCCTGTTTTACTGACTTATCATCGTACACCGTACTCACTATCTTTACTTTCTTTGAATACAAGAAAGAGAATCCACTGATGATTCCAACAAGCTCTGTGGCCCCCTGTCTCTGCTTTCAGGTATTTAAAAAAATTTTCTGTAGGGGTTCCCATAAATCCTTACAGATTGATAAAGATGGCAAAAGTACACACATCCTTCACTCAAGTAGAAGTAGAGATATTCTTGTTTTAAAGGTTTCTGGTAAAGGTGGAAGTACTGACTACACTTTATCACTCAAGTTAAAGTAAAGAAGTTTGGGCTCTAATATGTATTTCAGTAAGAAGTTGTCATTACTACTACCTGTTTTAGTGTCACACTGGTAACTGAAACTCACATCATATTAATATATTAATATAAAATAATTAAACATTTTCTTATCTAATGAATGCATCCAGGCTGAACATCCACCATATAGAACACAAGCAGAGAAAAGATGTTGATCAGGAATGTCTAAATATGAACAGTGAAGGAAAGTACTGATGCCCGAAACTGTATATACTTAAGTACAGTAACAAAGTATTTGTACTTCATTACTTTCCACCTCTGCAGATTGGGACAACCAATTTAAGAACAAGTATTTAATTGCTCTCTGTCTGATTATAGGGTATAAAATGAACTCTAGACATACCATGGTTTAACTTTTGTTTTCATTGCACTTTAAGGTTAAATAAAAGACTGCTTTATTCAGTTGTTGAAAATTCCTTTTATTTTTGGACAGATTTGGTGGGGGGATAAACCTCGAAAGATGTTTTGCCCATTTTTTAATAAAACAGGTACAGTACACAGCTCCAGTGCAGTGCAGCTGTTTAGTAATAAATATAACTTTAAAAAGAAAAATCTAAACTTGATCATGTCAGTTAAAAAAAAAAAGAACTTATGCTTGTCTTCTTTCAGCTCTTTCGGTCTCTAATATATCTGTGTCTGTGGTGGAGTCTTCGACTCACGATGGAGCAACTGCTATAGACAGCACTGCGCTTGTTTGGGACATCACTGCCCCCTGCAGACTGGAGGCTGAAATTCATCTCTGCAAGAAAACCCTAGGCTCCAAAAAAGACTGCCATGTAATAGGTGATTTGAGGAACAATGGGAGTCATGAACATAGAAATTGGAGCTTGATTAACACGCAGTGGGTAGGATATTTATATATGTTCCTCTTCTTCTTCTTTTTGGGGATCATCCGTCTCCAATATTTATATATGTTCCAATGTTTTTTTATACACATTTTGTTTAGAATGTATGCCTTTCATAAAAATAAAAAAAATCACTTGAGATTCAGTATCGCTTTACATATCTGTTTTGCACATTATTGTGACTTTTGCACAGTGTGCTACAGAGATCCTGTTTTGACAGTTTACTAATAACATCTATAATAAAATAAATAAATAAATAAATAAAAGGTTCTAATCAAAATCAAACTCATGATCTCTTTTTACTTCTGCCTAAAGCATCTACAGGGCGAGTTTACTCAAGTGGAACGTCATCCTTTACTCTGTGTGCAGGTACATGCTGTTTCAGGTGTTGTGTCCTACCATGCTTACAAACCGCAACAAATGCCTTTATTTATTTTTTTCCAGATCAAAGCTAAGGGAATCGAAGGCCGTTTTGCCCTTATCTGCCCTTTCGAACGTAAGCCCCTGTAAACACCCTGGTTTTATTTTCACATTTTATTATGAACATAATAATGTGTGAAAGATGCAGCACATTGTTAACTTAAATATCGGACCATTTTTAAATGAGTTCAGTAAAGTGGTGCCTCACATCCATCAAAATTAGACCTCAGGTATTCTTATTGTTTGTGAGGTTATTTGTCTTTCATTTAAAAAGCCCTTTTCTATGAGGTGTCTGAAATCCTAACTTTGTGCACGTGTGACTGGTGTGAAATGGATGCACAAAAAGAGTGTCAGCTAAAGGTATATTTTATTCTCTCTCTCTTGCGCTCTCTCCCTCTCTCTTTCTTATTTTCAGTTACCAGAGCTCATTGGAGTGTGTTTCTGTTGGTATCCATGCTTGTAATATGTCTGGCAGTTTTGGGAGTGTATATTCTTCAGGGATTACTCAAAGGTGAGCACATAGATTATGTATAAATGTGAATTCACACATTGTATTTGTCTGAAGGAATCATCAAATTGTGTATCATTAGCAGGTTGGATATTTAAATGGCTGAAAATGGATACCCTCAGCAGTGAGTATTCTGTCCATATTAGCACATCACTTCTCTCTTGTTTCCTATTACATTAGAAATGTCTCATTCATCCTCTGTTGTGTCTCCAGGTAGAGTAGGAGATGGTCAGGTGGTGTTGCTGTACCCTCCGGATGCAGACAGAGGTGTTGCAGAGCTGGTGTGTCACCTGGGCTCGGCACTTTCTTCGCTGGGATTTGGTGTCTCTCTGGAATTGTGGAGTCGCGAGGAGCTGAACGCACTCGGCCCGGTACCATGGTTGCACTCACGTCTTCATCGCATGCAGTGCCACGGTGGCAAAGTGGTGCTCGTGCTTACCCCGGCCGCCTGGGCCCGAGCAGAGGAGTGGTGTCGAAGCAGAGGAGAGAAGACAGAGCGGCGAGAGAACTACTCCGATGTTTTCAGCGCCTCTCTCAGCTGCATTCTTGCCGATTACCTGCAGGGCCGCGCCGGCGAACGCTTTGCCCTGGTGCAGTTTGAAACGAAGCCGGCCGAACCCCCGAACGAAAGGGGATCCATGCCTGAGCTTTTTCGTGGACTTCCGCTTTTTAGCCTGCCCTCACAGAGCTTGGGATTTCTAACTGAGATCACTCATGGACCTCACAAAGGACAAAAACAAAATGAGAGGGCTGAGAGCAGAAAAACAAGAGCTAGTGTTTTGAGAGCAGGAGCACGAATTTTAGCCGGAACACTGCGAGAGCTAACAGGGGGCGCAGGATACAGGTTAGCAGGGGTTCCTCAGAATTGCATGGGGTTGGAGATGGACGATCCTTGGGTCACTATTCCTCTAACACTAGAGCACTTGACTCCATCTGCTAGTCCTGAGTTGCTCAGTGAGACCAGCACTGTCAACTGAATATCTGTAAATTAGCCCAAATATCACTGAAGAGCATAACAGAACAGGCGAAGATGTCTTTCAGGACCGAGGTTCTGACTTCAATCCTGATTCAATATATTTCAACATTTCTACAAACTGTGTGTATGTCTTCTACCTGAGACGATATATACTGCATGTAGAATAGTCATGAAATAGATTTAACGAGATGTACTTTAAATATATAAAGATGCAGTTAATATTATAAAATCAAACAGGTACTTTGGGTCAATAAGACAGTTGCAATGCAGTAAACAGACACTCAGGGTTGATTCTGGATTCTTTTATCTTTGCTAAACTCAAATTTGTGGTTGAGCAGCGTCCAGCTGTTATACACAAACATCACATTGTTTTCGAGGACAACAAGGATTAAATATATATATTTTTTGTCTATTGTCACTTGTCACTTTGTAAATATAAACCAGTTTGTATAGTCGTGCATTTGCTTGTTTGTAAATAAAATACATGTTTGTGATCAGTCTATGGTGTTTAATAAGAGACCTTCAAGACAATTTGTTATTATGGAGTACATGATCGGTTTAATTTCTTGCCCCGCCTCTTGTTGGTACACGGCGATAGCTGATTGGTTAAACTCGAAAACCCCGCACGGCGATTGGCCCGTGATGCCGGTGGGCAGTATTATTATTATGCAGCTGCATCGCACGCAGAACGAGCTAGAAATCCAGATGGGGCGAGGTTAGCACTGAATATCACTTAGATTCTTTATGTTACTGAAGTTAATCAGCGCTTGAGGTTTAGTTTGCGTGTTTGTGAGGCAGAAAGAGACGAGAGGAAGCTAAACCCTCTTCTTTGCACGTAGGGGGAAAAAACACCTGCAACGTAAGTAGAGCAAAGGATGCTGTTTGGGTGCATCTCCCTGCAAGCTAGCTAATGCTAATGTACTAGCTTAGTGGATTTTAAATGGCGAAGCCGGCGCTCATTTCGGCTTCAGACGCCGGTTTCACTCGGTGGGAAAAGAAATTACAATTCGGTCCGAGCAGAAGTTAATGTTATCATTTTATATAATGTGGTGTAATAATGTTAAATAGTCTTATTGTCCTCTATGTTCGCGAATATACAGTGTCCTGTCGACCATTATAAGCCATCAAAATGGGATTTTATATATATATATATATATATATATATATATATATATATATATATATATATATATATATATATATATATATAAATCCCATTCCTTAGAAAAGGATGAGGAAGCGAATTGGCATCAGCATCACTTGGTATCTCTCTGTTCCTGGGGGCTGGTGCCGCTGTGCATTTTGGGAATTCTCTGTCCTCTGAGAGGTTTATGACTGTAAAACAAGTCATTTAAAACCATTTATTAAAATATATAGCACGTTGTTTAAATCTGTGCAATTAAACTTATCTTTTTGAAAGTCGAAATTTTCTAGATTTTTTCCCCCCATTTATTTTTATTAAGGTTTGTATTATCTAAAAAAAAAAGTAAGTCAGTGGTACTAGGGTTGTGATTGGACGGTCTTGATTTTTAATCCCAGCGCCGTTGGGCCCTTGACCATGTCCCTCAATCGCTCAGTTGCAAGTTGCTATATAGTTTCTACTTCTTCTTCTTTCGGCTTCTTTAGGGGTCGCCACAGCGAATAATCCATCCTTATACCCCCCTGTCCTCTACATCTGCCTCCTTCAACCCAACTACCTGCATGTCTTCCCTCACCACATCCATAAACCTCCTCCTTGGTCTTCCTGTTGTCCTTCTTTCTGGTGGCTCCATCCTCAGCATTCTACTACTGATATACCCCATGTCTCTCCTCTGCACATGTCCAAACCATCTCAGTTGTGCCTTCCTCACCTTGTCTCCAAAACGTCCTACATGCACTGTCCCTCTAATAAACTCGTTTCTAATTCTGTCCATCGTCGTCACTCCCAACAAAAACCTCAACATCTTCAGCTCTCCTACCTCCAGCTCCACCTCCTGTCTTTTAATAAATGCCACTGTCTTTAATCCATACAACATCGCAGGTCTCACCACAGTCCTATAAACTTTCGCCTTCACTCTAATATCATCCACAAACATCATAGTCCATGCCGACTCCTTTATTACCTTATTCGTCGATCTGTCAATCAACACTGCAAACAGGAAAGGGCTCAGAACAGATCCTTGGATTCAGTCGAACCTCCACCTTGAACCAGTTTGTCGTTCCTACTGCACACTTCACTGCTGTCACACTGTCCTCATACATGTCCTGCACCACCCTCACATACTTCTCTGCCACACCTGAATCCTCATGCAATACCACAACTCCTCTCTCGGCACTCTGTCGAACGCTTTCTCTAAATCCACAAACACACAATGCAATTCCTTCTGTCCTTCACACCAGCTTATCTTTTAGTACCAGAACACTCCTTCTCCACTCCTTAGGCATCCTCTCACCTTCCAAAATCTTCTTAAAAACTCCACTGCCATCTCTCCTAAACATCTCCATGCTTCTACTGGTATGTCGTCTGGTCCAACCGACTTTCCACTCTTCATCCTCTTAATTGCTGCTCTCACTTCCTCCTTACTACTCCTATCCACTTCCTGCTTCACCATCTACACACCATCCAACCTTTTCTCTCTCTCTTCCGAACGCAACCCTCCCCCTCTATTCGGGCTTGGGACTGGTACTAAGAGTGCACTGGCTTGTGCATCCCTAATGGCTGGGTTATATTTACAGTGTGTGTGTGTGTGTGTGTGTGTGTGTGTGTATGTATGTATATACCGTAATTTCCGGACTATTAAGCGCACCCAAATTTAAACGACACCCACTGAATTTGACAAAGAGTTTTATTTTTAACATAAATAAGCCGCACCTGTCTATAAGCCGGACTACATGTCTACATTGAAACTAATGAACTTAACACAGGCTGTAATAAAAGACAGCGTCTGTTACACGGCTTGTATCTAAACAGTAGCCTACCAAGAAAGTCATTGTTCACTGTGTTCCTCCTTCCTTTCACAACAATTTCTCTCGAGTTTATCTTTAGGCATCGTCGTGCGTTTAAAAATCCACCACCGGTGAAGCTTTTCTCCCGATGCCGTGCAGCTCAGAACACAGGTGAAGTGTTGCCAGACCGAGTGAGCGGCAGGTCAAACGTCAGAGGAACCTCATCCATATTTTTGATGTGGTGCGGCCCGATTCAGTGGGAGCGCATCTGATTTAATATAAAGAGTTTCATTGGTTCACCTGAACCCGTTCGGCAATTTCATTGGTCTAGTGTTATGGGGTTCAGTTTGTTGGCTTGAAGTTTGTGAAACCGGGAAAAACCTAGGAAAAATCCATAAATTAGCCGCTTCATTTGTTTAAGCCGTGGGGTTCAAAGCGTGGAAAAAAGTAGCGGCTTATATACCGGAAAATACGGTATATACACACACGAGGTCGATAATGTATATGGTGTATATGAAATATATGATGAATAATGGTGAATATGATTAATATGAGTTATATGCTATGTATTGAAGCATAAATGTCAAATATTTGACATATTAATAAAATAACTATCTTTTCTTTAATTATATTTAGGGCATCATGTCCTGCACATCGCTGCTGTTCCTCCTCCTGGTGTTCTCTGTTGACCTGTCCATGCTGAGCGTGCAGGCGGGGCCCTGCCAGAGCTGCCGCAAACTCACAGAGAACTTCATCAAGGTGTGTGTGTGTGTGTGTGTGTGTGGTGTGTTGTGTGAACCAGTGTGTGAAACAGTAACGAAGTAAATGTAATTCATTACTGTACTTGTACAGTTTTTTTGGTATCATGGGTCGTCCACGCAAAAGAAAAAAAAATCTATCGTTTTTGCACAGTCGCGCCAATCATTATATTATGTCACGGTCAAATGAACTTGGTCGGGACTCAGAGTGTGCACTCGCCGCCCGAAAAAGGTCCCTCACTTATACACTCAGAAAGGAGAGCCAGGGGTTTGGGTGACGTCACGTCAGTAAGTAGAGCTGAACCCATATTAAAATTATGGATGGCAAAAAGGGTTAAACCTCCAAAACAGAAAAAAGAGGAAAGAAGTAGGGGATTAACGTGCAAAAGATAAAGGTGTGTATGCAGCTCGATCACTCATCTCGTTATGAGGATATTATAGTCTAATGCATTTAATAAAATAGGCTAATGACTGTATATCACTTAGGTTATGCTGTTGCAACGATATTTCTTTTAGCTGCATAACATTATCATTTATAGTATGTAGTTTATCATAATGTGTGTAGCAACAAAACAATTACAACCCAACTAGTCTAGTTGGATTGTAATTAAACAGCACTAATTGATTTGATTGATAATTGATGTGATGTCAAAGGTTTTCTGTGATTCTACTGAATAAGTGCTGTAAAGTTCAGTAAAGGGAATCTCCTGTGCAGCTTAAAAAGCTTATTTACAAGACACATATTATAAGGATATAGATGTTGTGTGTATCTTATGGCTACAATTAGCCAAGGAGTTGTTTGGTTCTTGGTTATAAGAGTACCATAAATTGTGCACAATGACGTATATTTAATTACGCAATAAATGCGTTTAGGGTGATATTTCTTACTCATCCAGTAGCTAAATCAGAGAGTAGATTTTCAAAGCTGAAACTAATAAATGGGGGAGACTTTGCGTCATGACTAAAGGGAGAACCACCATTGTGGTATCTACTTAGCAGGAACATACAGTTCAGCGTCAGTTCAACAGCAAGCAGAACATTTAGAGAGAAATAAACGATGCAAGAAACTACTGACTCGCACTCGCCACAACACCCGTGGCCTTATTTTCAAGATTTTTTTAGTAGATAAAGTAGATAAAAAGATGTTGGGTTCATGATAATTAATTAGATATTAATCAGTGTTTAACTCATTATCATGCTAATAATAGAAAAAAAAGAAAAACAATTGTAATAAGAACATTATAGCCAGTATAAATCATAGTACTTAAGTTTGAAGGCAAATACTTTTGTACTTTTACTCAAGTAAAAGTTTAAAGGGAGCACTTTTATTTTTTCCTCGAGTCATATTTTACCTACTGTAAACTCTACTTTTACTCAAGAAAATGCATTGTGTATTTCGTCCACCACTGTTGTGAACATACTGTACTTTAGCAGTAGCATAAAAAAAAGCCATTTATTTCGTTGTAACGATTCAACAGCGACATTTCAAACATTAACTAAATGTTAATAGCTGCTCGTTTACCCAAAATCCAATGTTCGGAGTAAATTGAAGGTACTGTGTTGATTGTGGTAATGCTTTGAATAGTTTAAGACCTTCTGGCTTGCTGCAGTGTTTGTAAAACCGTGAAATGTTATATTGGCGTACCAGTGTGTACATACATAGATGGTGTTTTAGAATGAATATATAAAAAGTTGGATTTGTTCCAGGGCATACCAGTGTGTGCATACATAGATGGTATTTTAGAATGAATATATAAAAAGTTGGATTTGTTCCAGGGCCTGGAGCGAACAGCCAATAAAAACTTTGGTGGTGGGAACACAGCTTGGGAAGAGGAGAAGCTTGCAAAATACGCTCGCAGGTAAGAGGTTTGGGAGTTTGACATGCATCACTTTAACATCATTATCTCCAACAGTTTTATAAGATATGGCTTTTTGCCATTTAAAAAAAATATATACTTTCTCACAATGTGCAAATTTTGTCTGATAAGAATTCTGCATAACTGCTGGTTTTGGAACACTGACTGTTATAGTTGAGATAGTTGAGATAGTTTATTGTTAAGAGAAGGCAGAGGACAATGGTTTCTGCGAATGTCCCACTGCACTTCTCACGTCAAGCCTTGCATGTCGTGGCACTCATAAAGACCTCACTCATTCTTTTTACTTAAGAATATAAGCGAAGCATAAACGCCATAGAAATCCATCTAAATGACCAAATCAAAACTTTCTGTTCCTTGTACAACCAATACAAAAGCACACACTGGTTATTCATTGTCTTGCTGACTTATGCCATGTTTTTAGCGGAATTATATTATAATCAGATCACAAGGAAATAAACTAGGAACTGGCTTGAGAGCAAACAAAACTGATGTGAGGACTTTTTTTGAGTTTTGGGTTCATTCTTTTGTATTAGCTTTTTCTTTATGACAGTTTGCCAAAGATTTTTAATTATAGTTGTATTTCTGTATTTTAAGCTGCTTTCCTCATGTTGTTTGATTCTGCCACATGAGTGTTTTAAATCAATCTGATTCACCATATTTTAAAAGGTGTTACTGATTAATCAGCACATATTTCTTTCATATTTTCTGGAAAAAATGCCAATGTTCCTATTAAATAGTGAGAGAAATTTTAGACTTGTATCCACTATTGATTCTGAGATATAAAGATAGTTTAGCAAAAGTGAGGGCTCCAGAGAAAATTTGGAAAGTTCCATTAGTTATTATTTTTAAATTGTCCATGCTAGATGTTTGAAATTTTTAAGGAATGTTGTCTAATATAGGACACCTGCAAGTTCAAAAATTGAAGGTCCATAATTACATATTTGGCAAATTTTGGCTTGGTGAATTTTATAAAAAAATATTTTTACAGTACTGTGTAAATGTTTTAGGAATATAGGCCCTTAACCCTGTACCTGCTCAGTTGCATTAATGAGATTAATTTAATTCACTCTGGATAAGGGTATCTGCCAAATGCTGTAAATGTCCACAATAAAGCACTTCAGATCTTTGTTGGTGTTGCCAAAGAAGATTAAAATATCCCTCTTGCCAGAAATTGGACAATGAATCTTAAACCTAAATCTAAAGTCGGTATATGCATTTTAACTGTAATAAGTAGTCTGAAATAATTAATAATGTAGAACAGTGATAAGAAAATTAGACTGGCTTTTCTTAACAGCACGTCAATGTACACTCATTAAAAATACAAGAAGCTGAAATCTCCTGCTTGGTAAGGAAAATATAGCCTTGTATTACATTCTTCCAAGCTGCTCATGATGTGTGTTCTGTTAGCTTGTTCAGGTTTTTAGGATTGATGTAATTACAAATATATTTTATAAAGAAGTAGAGAGAAAGATTCGTTGAAATTTGAATTGCTTTGAAATCTTTATTTACATTTCTCAATAAAAGAAATCCGTATTTTGTGCTATTAATTCTATTCAGAATGTATTAATAATGAGACCGGATTCTGCTTTATCAATATATTGTTAAATGTTAATGTTAATTGTTGTTAAATTTGAAATATTAGGAAAGTATTGAGAATAGCGTTTCCTTTTTTAAAAATTTTTTATTGCTATTCAAGGACTTGAAAAAATATTTTTTGAGCTGGAAGTTTGAGAGTCTCAGATGCCACACTTGGAGATTTTTCAGCTGGCATTCAAATCTGGTTTTCTGAGATATTAATCTGTCCTAATGACACTGTTTGACTGAACGGTAGCAAGTAAGGTTCACAGAAAGTTTACTGGTTATTATGAGGCTAGAGTGTGGTTGACTATATTTTTTTTCCTGTTTGAACGTTAACAAATTTAAACATGTTGGTGATTGTGAAAATTTTTTTGTGGCATTAAGGATGTACTTCCTCCATTCTGAACCCCCACCACCACCTTCATCTCGTAAAATCGAACTAATTAATAAGAAGTGATACAGAAAATTGCTTAAATAAAACATTAATTAAACAGCACAAACCTCTTTAAACATGAGCTCGTTGTAATTCTCATTCTCTCTTATGAACTTAAAGCCTGGGACACACCAAGCTTTTGAATGTCGGTCGATTTGTTCTGATATATATTGGATATTGATATACTTTAGAGTAGTCAATGTGTAGCTTGTTTAGCAGTACAGATTTACTGTCCTCTGAAAATAACTCACCGTACAGCCATTACTGTCAAAATAACTGGCAACAAAAGTGTGACACCCTAAGTGAACATGTCAAAACTGTGTCCAAAGTGTCACTATTTTGTGTGAGCATCATTGTTATATGTAGCACTGCCTTGATCCTCCTGGGCATGGAATTTACCAGAGCTGCACAGGTTGTTGCTGGGATCCTCTTCCACTCCTCCATTATGACATCACTGAGCTGCTAGATGTTAGACACATGGTGCTACTTCACCTTCCACTTCAGGATGCCCCACAGACATACTTGGCCACTCCATTACCTTTACCTTCAGCTTCCTCAGCAGGGCAGTTGTCATCTTGGCGGTGTGTTTGGGGCGTTATTATGTTGGAAAACATTTGACCCAGTTTCTGAAGGGAGGGCATCATGTTCTACTTCTGAATGTCACAGTACATGTTGGAGTCTGTTTTCCTCAATGAACTGCAGCTCCCCATGTACCAGCAGCACTCATGCAGCCCCAGACCATGATGCTTCCACCAGAAGAGGCTTCCATTTGGGATGACAGCCATGCAAAGTGATTTGTACGGCGTATGGTCTGAGGACTGACAAGCGGTCCTTTCGCTTCTGCAACCTCAAAATCAATGCTTGCAGCACTCATGCTTCTGTTTTTTAAAGCAGCTTCTGCACCTGATGCACAGCACAAGGACTCGACTTCTTTGATGGACCCTTGGGAGGTCTGTTCCGAGTGGAACCCGTCTTGGAAAACAACAGTATGACCCTGACCACTGTACCATAACTCAGTTTCAGATTGTGACTTTTGTGTCACTTTTGTGGAGAGCAACAATTCTAATTCTCAAATCCTTCAACGTTATTTGCCATGAGGTGCCATGTTGACAACCAGTGGTTAGTATAAGAGAATTGTACTCAAAGCACCAACTCTTAACTGCTCTAATACAAGATACACACATTTGTATGGTCCTGTCAAGCAAACAAAATACAAGCTGACTGCACATGGTTGTTTATCAGTAATCAAAAATAGAATGTTTTTCTTTTTTGTGTGTGTCTTAAAAAGTCTTTTTGTTCACTTATTGTCATTCTGTCCACGCTTGTGTCTGTGTATGTGTGCGTTTGCAGTGAAACCCGCTTGCTGGAGATCGTAGAGACAGCATGTGAGAAAAATGACTTTGAATGTAACAAACTGTTGGAACAGATCGAAGACCAGGTCGAGACATGGTGGTTCCACAGGTATGCACAGTGATGCTACATCGTAATACTGTCAATATACTGTATTAGAATGTACTGTAGTTTGATTGTTCGCAATGACAATTTGCAAAGACGAAAAAGAATTTATCATGTAATTTGTTGTGTAGTTGCTTTTAACCAGGAGCAGCCCAATCGAACTACAATGACTCGTTAATTACATATGTGGATAAAACACACCTTGGACCCTGTAGCTACACTATATGGACCTGACTTATGTGATTCTTCCTCAAACGGCAACCACAAAGTTGGAAGCACACAATTGTTTAGTTTTTTTTTCTTTGAATATTGTAGCATAAATATTCCCCATTCCTTGAACTAGGAAACCCAAATGTGTTCCAGCATGACAGTGGGCCTGTCTACAGTGCAAGCTCCATGAACATACACTTTACTTGGGTTGAAGTGCAACATCTGCACCCCAGGTCTCTTCACCTCACCATCAGCACCTGTTTTTATTAACACCCCTGTGTCTGAATGACACAAATCTCCACAAGCACACTCTGAAATCTAGTGGAACATCTTCCCTGAAGAGTGAATAGATATAGCATATAGATTCAAGAGTCCAGAAGCTTTTATTGTCATTTCAACAATATATAGCTGACGCAGACAACGTTCCTCCAGAACCCTGGTGCTACATAAAACAACATAAAACATCTTTAAGCTACATAGCAGAAAAACACAGAGTTAAGGACTAAAGTATGTGATATAAGGACTATGTCAGGTGGGATTTATTCAGGTGTCTGTAATCCTTTGTCAATATAGCGTGAATATACCAACATCCTGGAATAGTTAATGCTGTGTTCAATACTTTATAGTTCAACACTGGAACTATGGGTACCGAAAGTCACGTTAATAACTCGATATTTGAAAAAGTTAGAAGCTTTTAAATGATTTTAAACAGTAAATTTGTAAAAAAAAAAAAAAAAGATTTTTACACTTTTATTATTTTTTTAAAAAATGTTTATAATTTTTTTTAATTTTTATAATTTTTTTTATAATTTTTTTGTAATGTAACTAAAAAAAAAGACTGGGACACACCAAGATGTAGATATTTAAGAATAATTCAACTATATATTGTCTTCATTTCTCAGACAACAGGAAGCACCTGACTTGTTTGAGTGGTTGTGTATCGAAGAGCTCCGGCTTTGCTGCCCTGCGGGTCACTTCGGACCAGAATGTGCAGGTAACTGCAAAATACATAAAGTGCTGTATTTCAATCTACATAACCAGCCATGAGTATCCACATCACAAACAACATTATTCAGACGGAACAAGGAACACAAACTCTCGCAGAATTGTCGTGCTGACGTGGAGCAACTTGATTCCATTTAGATCTTATTGCCGAGTTGTCCGTCTGAGGGAATTCCCTTGTCAGTTTTCTGTTTTACACCCATTTTACACATGCAGGAACAGTTTGACAAAGGAAATAATAGTTTGGGGCTTTTTTTTTTTTTTTTTTTTTTTTTTTTTACGTGATTGCTGTTAAAAATGACTTTTCAAGCTAATCAGGATTAAGGAAAGCGAGGGAGTACAGGATGCAGGACCTGCACCTGGAGGTTTTCTTTGTTGGACGTTTGCCAAAACAGACAAAACCAGTATTTTCGATCGGTATCTATAAAAACTCTGAGTTCCTAGGCAAGATTTAATGGACAGCGTGTGATGTGTTTGTGGCCCGCTGATATTCATTAGGCACTTTTCACTCGCTTCTTTAACTTTATTCATGTGTCGTTCTCAAAATAAATACAGGTATCTAAGAATGTTTCCTGCTCTCCATTACATTATGCCACTCAAAAACAAACAAAAAAAAAATATATTTTTTAAGGGGAACCCTTATTTAACATTTTATGGTAGGTGTGTAGTCGCTCTGTAGCAGTCACGGTGCTTAAGAACGCTCAAGCTTTTTAACAGTTTCTTCGTAATATATCAAGCGTTTTTTCCCCCCTCTAACACTGAGTGAGCGTCAAGAGCGAGACTGGGGGACCGGTTCCACAACATGAAACCTGTTTACATGCACATGTCCTTATATAATAAATAAATATATAATGAACAAAAAATATAATGAATAAATGTGCACCTCACCCTACTTTTGCTTGTATTTTTGTGTCCTTTTTCTTTTTTTTTTTACTCAAAAATTGCTGTATTTTTTCCTGTCAGAATGCCCCTCAGGTCCTGGCGGTGTGTGTGGAGGTCTTGGGCGCTGTGAGGGAGAGGGAACACGTTTGGGAGATGGAGAGTGTGTGTGTGACCCTGGTTATTCAGGGCCTTTGTGTCAGGACTGTGCAGACGGATATTATAGAGAAAAGAGCTCCAATCACTCGCAGCCGCCCTGCTCAGGTGGGCATCAGCAACATGTTTTCGTTCTTTTTGCTAAATGAAAATGGGAAAAGTCTTGCTGATGTATTAACAAATGTATTGTGTGTGTGTTTGCCTGTAGCCTGCTATTACTCCTGTAAAAAGTGTTCTGGTCCACAAGATTACAAGTGTCTGGACTGCAAGCCTGGCTGGATCCTTCATGACAACAAGTGTGTGGGTAAGTTTATTTATTTATGTTCACTCATATTCATTGATTTCATTTGTTTGTATATTGATTAATTTGCATGTTATTAGCTGTTATAATGACCTTCTGGGAAGCTGTTCAGCCACATGGGTGTTAGTAAAGTCAGCTACTGATGTAGGTGAGGTGAGGAGGCCTGGGGTGCAGTCATCCTGTAAAGTATATCATCAGAATACTTTATTGATCCCATAGGGAAACTGGTTGCATTTGCTGACAATAAAAATCCAAAGAAAAAATGTTAAGAAAAAATAAAAAGAAGAAAATATAAATAATTAAACACATTAAGGTGTATATCAAGTGAAATGAAATGTAGCAGAATGAAACGTTATTTGTAGAAGCTGTAAAAAACAGATGACTACAATAAAAGCTATCAAAGTTATTGCTCATGTAGCTACTTATTATTATTGCACTGAGCTTATTGCACATCATTGCTCAAGATATTATAAATAAGATATCATTATTAAGCTCAAATTTCATGCTACCGCATCCAAAGAAATCCTGTACAATTGTGTTCCCCCCAACTTTGTGATAACATACAGCTCATACAGCTGTAAAATTCAGGTGTTTCAATACTTTTGTCCATATAGTGTATGTTGGAAGCTGTGGACAGTCTGGTTTGGGAAACACTGGTTTCCATGAAATCTTTTTTTTATTTTAATAATTTTTGTCTGAATAGTTTGAAAAATATTTGTAGAGTGGGACATGATCCATATTAGGTTATGGCAACACAGATTTTATATAAACTTTAATTCTTTTTTATTTTTATTTAATGCCAATGGTACATCATTCCACTTATATTAGCTTCAATATTATTGAATAATACAATATTAATATTCAGTAAATTGACACTGTGTTGGATCACAGTTGTAAAAAAAAAATTATTTAATTGAATTAGAAAGTTAGAAAAGCAGCCAAGTAAAAACTGAATCAATGAAAATTGATTTCCGTGAGATTGATTAATAAAATGTTCAAATAAACAATTTCAATTTCTTTCACTAACACTATCTTTAATTTATTGTTCCTCCAAATTTTGGTTAAAGGATGAGAGGTGTTAGTTTTATATATTTTGTCTGATTAAAAATTTACAGCAGTGTACTGTAGTATAGTACAGTCGAACCCACTTATCTCGACCTCGGTTAACTCGCCAACCCTATTGAGTCGAACCGCCAAATTCTCGCTTTGTCTTAGCATTTTTTAATCGGTTATGTCGATTATTTTATGTCGTCGAACCCTAAACAAACATGTATGTACATTTTATAGCATGCCTTCATCAAACAAATCGCGGCAACGCTGTTGTGTAAAAAACCCTCCAAAAACAAGTGCATGTACATTCTCATTTATTAACGCACATCATGTACATAAAGAAATTTCAAGCACGTTAATATATTGCCGCCATATTGGTTTTCGTTTATCTCGATCATCGGTTACCTCGACGCTTTTTGGCACACCCCTTTGCAGGCGACATAACCGGGTTCTACTGTATTATATTACTTTTCATGCAACTGTTCATTTAAAAAAAAGAAAGAAAATCAGTACCGCACCTCGGTATGAGTTTCCAGGCTTTTAGTTCCTGTCACTTCCTGCCTTTAACACTGTTCAGATTGGTGTTAAATACGTGAAATGAGGAAAATATTTACTTTGGCATCAAAATTGCTTTTTTAAGCAACTGTCAGATGGAAATTTCTGTGAGCATGCTGTATAGTAGTAAAGTATTTATTGTTATTGTTTGGTTTTTCTTTTCAACCTTTTCTTTTTTTTTTTTTTTTTCAAAGAAGGAAACGTGAAAAAAAAAACCCGAAACATCTTTCTGGTTTACTGTCAAAAACAATTCAAGTAAATCCGAAAACCCCGATTTGTAAGAAAAGCTCAGTGATTGAAATATTTCCGTAAGCATTTCTTTGTAATGAATAAGAATGATAAAAATATTTAAAAAATACATGTAAATTTTCCATAAAAATCTATTTTATGACATTAAATATAGCACATTTTATCACTAAAATATAGTAAGATGTAACTACTTCAATTAGAAAGAAAAAAAAATCTTAATTAATCAATTTCAGATTAGACATGAAGTCTGTCACCCTGTAACAGTGCTAATTAGACTAAAGATAATTAAACAATAAGTAATTATTACTAAAAAGCGATAATTATTTGTGACACTTCAGTGGCACTGCAAGTATTAACCTGTTTGATCAGGGAAGATGGAAAGAAAACAGATCAGTAGGTCGCCTGTGTATTCGTTGTACTTGGCTTTTAATAAAGTGCAAATGAAGATAAGGAGTTTCGCAATCTTTTATTTTAATTTAATGTAAGATACACTGACACCTGACAGTAAGGTTCATAAACATTCCATTGCTTTAGATACATTCTATTCCACATTAAGGCCCTATTTTGTGTTATTATATCCTCCACTCTTCTGGGAAGATGTTCCACTAGATTTTGGATTGTGCTTGTGGAGATTTGTGATCATCCACCCACAAGAGTGTATATAAAAGTAAAGTGAGATACTGATGTGCCTGGGTGAAGAGGGCTGGGGTGCAGTCAGCATTCGCATTCATCCCAAAGGTGTTCAATAGGGTTGAGATCAGAGCTCTATAGCAGGCCACTTCACTCCACTCTATACCTTCCACTCCATGTAAAGCATGTATTCATGGAGCTCACTTTGTGCACAGGGGCATCGTCATGCTGGAACAGGTTTGGGTCTTCTGGTCCAAGTGTAGGGAAAATTTTATGTTACTGCAACCAAAGGCATCCTGTACATTAGTGTGCCTCCAGTTTGGAGAACAACCACATACGGCTGGAAAATCCAGGAGTCCCAATATTTTGGTCTATTTATTGTACTTTATCAGAGATGCATAGACAACAGCGATTTAACAACATCAGCATGTAACATGTACCTGTTATTAATGTTTAAGTGAGAAATATAAACGTTAATCAGCACAGGAAATGAACACCAGCAGACCTGACACACACACACACACAACACACACACACACACACACACACACAAGCGATGTTTGTATGTTGTCAAATTTCAAACAAATGATGTTATAGTATGTCAACCTTCCCCCCAACCTTAACTTCAGTTTTAATAATAATAATAATAATAATAATAATAATAATAGTAATAATAATAATAATAGTAATAATAATTGTAATAATAATGATAAGAATAATAATAGTAACAACAACAATAATAATAGTAATATATAATTAATTTGTATTAAATTAATGATAATTTTTAAAAATATATATTATATATCATATTCATTCATAATTTTTAATATAATAATATCAAGTTTGGAGTAGTTTGGAGATATACTGAAGCAGCTGTGTGTTAGAGACACAGGAGGGCAGTCTTTAAACACATATTGCTCTCTCTCTCTCTCTCTCTCTCTCTCTCTCTCTCTCTCTCTCTCTCTCTCTCTTTCTCCATTTACTTTACATCTTACCTTACACCATTATTCACCGATCAGGGGTAACATTATGACCACCTGCCTAATACGCAACAAACTGCGGTGCACTGTGTATTCTGACACATTTCTATTAGAACCAGCATTAACTTCCCCAGTAATTTGAGCTACAGAAGCTTTAGATAGATACAGAGCACTGCAGACCGGGAACATCCCACAAGGACGCTCTGACCCAGTCGTCTAGACATCACAGTTTGGCCCTCGTCATACTCACTCTAATCATAACACTTGCCCATTTTTCCTGCTTCTAACACGTCAACTCTGAGGACAAAATGTTCACTTGCTGCCTAATAATATCCCACCCACTAACAGGTGCCATGATGAAGAGATAATCAGTGTTATTCACTTCACCGCTCATGATGTTAAACCTGATCAGTGTAAATGAAATGGCTTGTGTTAATAGTAAAGCACCACCTTTTCTGATTTGATTGGCTTAAACATCTTAAACATTTTGACTTCGAAGACCACTTTTTCTTTTTTTTTTTTTTTTTTTTTTTTTTTTACTTTTTATATTCTAACTATATACATCATAGTGCATGTTAAAATATTAAATATTTGAGTAATCGATGGCAGTTTATATTTTGGCACAAAGTAAAGTTAAATCCACAATGCCAAAGTCAAATAAACAGTGACAATGAATAAAGGGTGTTTTTTTTTTTTTTTTTTTTTTTTTTTTTTTTTTAAACAATAATCAGTTTTAAAAAATATTATTCATTATTGACCAATACAGCACTTCAAACATTATTAGTTTTATTTTTTATATATATATATATATACACAGTACAGTACAGACCAAAAGTTTGGACACACCTGCTCATTCAAAGAGTTTTCTTTATTTTCATGACTATTCATGAGTCACACTGAAGGCATCAAAACTATGAATTAACACATGTGGAATTATATACATAACAAAAAATCAACTGAAAATATGTCATATTGTAGGTTCTTCAAAGTAGGCATCAAGAGAATGCCAAGAGTGTGCAAAGCAGTAATCTAAGCAAAAGGTGGCTACTTTAAAGAACCTACAATATGACATATTTTCAGTTCACTTTTTTGTTATGTATAAAATTCTGTATATATATATATATGTATGTATGTATGTATGTATATGTATATGTATATAGAGTACAGACCAAAAGTTTATATATATTATTAACACATTTGTAATATAAATGTGAAATGTCGACAAGCAGCTATTAACCTTTCGTTCTCTTCCATTTTTATTAATCCTTGAAGATGATAATGCTAAAAAAAAACTTTCTTAATGTTGCACTGACATTCAAACTCCTACTAACTTTCTTTCGGCTTCTACCATTAGGGGTCGCCACAGCGGACCATCCGCATGTTTGATTTGGCACATGTTTTCACGCTGGATGCCCTTCCTAACGCAACCCTGCCCATTTATCCGGGCTTGGGACCGGCACTAAGGCTTGTGCAACCCTAATGGCTGGGGTTGGTTCCCTGACCGGGAACTCAAAATCAAAACTCCTACTAAAATTAACAATTAAGGTCACATACATGTAAAAGTGCTACAATATCGATGATTACACACTACACTTTGTTTACGGCTGGTCCTCCACATACATCCCTGTGAAAGAGCTGTGACAATAAAAGCCAATGAGCACATTGTTGTCACAGCCGTCAAATCTGCAGTTAAAAGTGAATCCGAATCATTTCGAATTGAGGATTGATATGCGGTGTGGTATAAAGGTCTGTAACCGGTGGGGCTGAAGAAAACAGGATGTTGTCGTGCTGTGATTTGTGATCCAAGCGTGTCTAACAGCCAGCTTTGTTTGGCAGATGTGGACGAGTGCGGCACAGAGTTGGCTCGCTGCTCTTTCAACACTTACTGTTTCAACACCGACGGCTCGTATGAATGCAGAGGTAGGTACGAACGAACACACGGCACAAGATGGCATGGCACGTACACTCAGCATGTTCATAGCGCTCTCCGCTGTGTGTAGGATGTGATCAGGCGTGTGTAGGATGCATGGGCAGCGGTCCGGCTCGCTGTAAGAAATGCGCCCGAGGCTACAGACTGATGGGAGCGAAGTGTCTCGGTAAGTTTTAAATTACGCCATTTATTTGATATTTTCAGCAGTATCAAGCCTCTAATTATTGCAGGTATTCTTGTTTATTTTTGTACTCAGAAATGTTCCATGCATTTGCTTTTTTCCTCCTTTTTTTTAAGATGTGGATGAGTGTAAGGAGAAAGCAATAGCCTGTCCTGGACTGAACGAAGCTTGTATCAATGAAGAGGGTTCATTCCGATGCGAATGTGCAGAGGGGTTCATACGCAGAGACAGCATCTGTGTGGAGAACCTGCCACCCAGTGAGTGTTACAAGAAAACACCAGAATTAAATGATTATAGTTAATAAAGGGGCAGCGCATGTAGGACGTTTTGGAGACAAGGTGAAGGAGGTGAGATTAAGATGGTTTGGAGATGTGCAGAGGAGGGACACAGGGTGTATCTGTAGAAGAATCCTGAGGATGGAGCCACCAGGAAGAAGGAAAAGAGGAAGACCAAGGAGGAGGTTTATGGATGTGGTGAGGGAAGACATGCCGGTAGTTGGGGTGAAAGAGGCAGATGTAGAGGACAGGGGGGTATGGAGACAGATGATCCGCTGTGGCGCCCCTAATGGGAGCAGCCGAAAGAAGAAGACGTTTATAATATGCAAGTATAATAGGTTTTTATTCAGTGATATTTGTATTAGGGGGGGACCTTAAATTATGGAAGATTCGATGTGTCGCTGTGGCTTTAAAATGTTATGAGGAATTGTTTTACGAGTACCTGGTGTTGTCGTCTGGCGGCCGCCCCAACCACCCCACACACACACACACACACACATTATTCATTCGACTATAGGAAAGACTTGACCTTATAGAATTATGTGTAACAGTGTCTATGAAGGCCATATGTACCCTCACAGGACAGACTGCGTATATATAGTTTTTTCAGGTCCTACACTGTGCTGCTGCTGTATGATTGGCTGATAAAAATACAAGCAAGAAAGAAAAATTTATCGACCTAATATAACATGAGCTATTTTTTACATTGACGTAACACACCCCCTCTCTATCTCCATCTCTCTTCAGCCGACCCAGATAAAGGTTTATTCGACGACATGACGGACGACGAGGTGCTTGTCCTTCAGCAGATGTTTTTTGGCGTGGTGATCTGCGCCTTAGCCACTCTAGCCGCTAAAGGAGACATGGTCTTCACTGCCATCTTTATAGGGGGTATAGCTGCCATGGCTGGCTACTGGCTCTCGGAGAAAGGCGACCGAATGCTGGACGGTATTCTCAAAGGACGTTAAAACCCATTCAAATCTCAGGAACTAAAAGGCGAGGACAGATCAGTGAACGGTACACAAGCCTATCAGGTGAAGCTAAACTTGAAGAAAGGGGAGGGGCTGGGAGGTCAAACGGCGACGCGGCGCGAGAGAAGGTCGTCGTGTTTCTCGCACCATCGCTGCGTCAAGGGCTGGGCAACGAAACGTTCAGACTATGCCATGATTTTTACTCCGCCCTTTTATATGCACTGTACAATTTGTCTGCTGCGCTGCTATAAGAGACTTTACATAGATACGTTTTTACGACGCGATCCGGATTTCGGAAAGGGGCTGCACGAAAGCTTGGCACGTTCTAGAATATATTTATTGTATGTGTGTCTCAGGAGGAAGGGCAGCCGTATAACATAAAGCTAAATCTTTCTCTTATTTTAGTTTTCCCGCAGCCTGCGACTTCGACGCTTTTCCATTTATTCGGTTTAGATTACAGATGAAATGATTTGGGACGCTTTTCGGAAGCTTTACGATCCTAATGATGACCGGCCACTTGTAATTGGCATGGCTTGAAGTTCATTAAGAATTAAAGCTCCACCCCTAATATATACAAAGCAAAAAGGAAAATCTTTTAAGGAAATTTAGATTGCATACAAAGAACGTTTGTATGCATAATTCTTAATTTATTTTTTCGTTCTACTTTATCCTACACACATTAATATAAACGGCATGAACACTTTACCTACGAAGGATATTTATACAGTCTGCACAGAAATATTGTAAACGTATGAGAAATTTTCATTCGATCATTTCGCTTGTTTTTACATTTTTTTTATTAAGCAGCAGCAGTAGGGACTATACTATTTATTAATGTATTTATTTAACTATTTATTTATCTATTTATATTATGTATTTTTTACAAAGGTTTAGTAGATCGCCCTTCGTTTGCTTCTGTTTCTGATCTGCATTTATTTATTCATTAGAATTTATAAGAGAACATAACTTTTTTTTTCCATAGGCAGATGCGCTGTATGTGATTTATCTATTTATTTATTAGAAGCTTGGGAGAGGGGGTAAAAATCCGCTAACTATTAGACCTACACCTGTGTGAAATCGGCAACCATTAAAAAACCAACAGGAATGACGATTATATTATATACACTATATAGATAAAAGTATTTTATGGACCCTTGAGCGTAAGATTTGTATGTGCTTTTTTAAACATCCCATTTCACATTTGGTCCCAATTTGTTTGTATACGTTGAGAAGATGTTCCACTGGATTTTGGAGTGTGATTGTGGACATTAGTGTTCATTCAGTCACAGGGCTGTTAGTAAAGTCAGGTACTGATGTTTGGTGAGGAGGCCTGGGGTGCAGTCACGGTTCCCATTCATCTCAATGGTGTTAAATAGGGTTCTCAAGATCTTCCAGTCTAACCCATGTAAAGCAGATGTTCCTCTAGCTCTTCGTGCCAGCCCGGTCTCACAGCATATCGTGATATAGTCACTAAATTTAATCAATTGTTTCGTGTTCGTAGAGCAAATTATCCCTCTTTTTTCCGTGTCACTGAGGACGACTTTCTATGTAAGGAAGTATTTTTTAATCTAAGCACCATTACTCAACATTTAACTAGGAGACTTTATCCTTGTTTTTATTGCTTTATATTCGGTAAACTACTCGCTATTATAAACCATCGTCAGTGAATCCTTCCAGTCAAAATACAGTAAATATATTCTCCCGGTTAATAAAGTCCTTACAGTATAACCCTAACCGTATATTATCTGACTTATTCTCTGATAAAAATGGAAAAAAAAAGATTACCTTTGTAATTTCTGTCCGCATTGCCCATGATCCTCTGCCTTCGTTGCTATGGAGACGGAACCAGACTAAAGCAGTCGTGCTGAGTGACACGAAATAAGAGGGAAATCCGTGTCCAAGAACACGAATCAATAGATTCAAGTTTTTGACTATATCACGAAATGATTGTGAAAATGAAAATGATTGTCATGCTGGAACAGGTTTGGGTCTTCTAGCATCCAAAAACCTCCCATATATTTGTGTGTCTGATGTCTCAATACTTTAGTCCATATAGTGTATATCAATGTACAGAATGCCCCTGGTTGAGCAGGGGGCAGGGGTTTAACTAACAGTCAACTCAACCTCACTAAAATGAGAATTCATTTGTTCTTATATAAATTTTTTGGGGATAATTTTATTTGATTTTTTTTAGGTTCACTGTGAGTTACAACAAAAACAAGCTGCTATAATATCTGAACAGAGATATTTTATTCTATATTATTCTTCTAATAATATCTCAATACTTTTATGGTACAGCTCATCAAAAACAAATGACATCCTTTTAAATACAGTGGAACCGATACGATTAAAATGTTAGAAAAGCTATTTTATTATCGTATTCATTTAAAGTAGTAAATAAAACATTGATGACAATGTTCACAATTTTTGTTGATTTGCAGTACATGGAAAATTCCTCTTGAAAAGGGATCCATCAAAAGGAGAGTCGAAATCTCGCGATGTTTTGTCATAGAACGTAACCCCTGCGAGTATCGAGGTTGCACTGTATTTGATTTCTTTTCTTTACCTTGTTTGGGTGAACTTTTCATTTCGGGCTAAAATGTCACATTTTGCTCCACAACCTGATTTAAGTGTGACACAAGATTGATGCATAAGCTTTTTTTTTTTTTTTTTTTTTTTTTTTTTTGAGACTTGAGACAAACACAGCTTCATATTCTACCTCCATGTTTCAGATTTCAGGCTTTTGCTGTAACACCACCGCAGAAATATTCACACGTTTTAATGAATTCAATCTAGGCCAAAAAAACGTGGGTCATTTTTCATTAAAGCCTTTTTAAAATCAATTCAGCCTCTTTTTTTTTGGTCCTGAAAATTCACGAATAAAAAAAAAATTAAAACATTTAAGACTTTGGTCCCTTTATTACATGAATATTTTTAAAACGCATTCACACACATGAAACCCATGAAACAATAGTAAATATTACAATCCGTACAAAAAATGAATATACACACTTTTGTAATATACATATTTTGTATTCCTATAAGGACCATATTGTAGCGACGGTGCACCAGTTTCCTACGGCGTCCTGTGAGCTCGTTTTTTGCGAGGTCAGGCACCGCGAGACACGGTTTCATCCTGTTCGTTATTCTTCGCAAGTGTGTGGATTAAAAATATCGCGCCGAAAAAAAAGTATTTTTGTGCATATTGAAAAGGCCAGGAGAAATACCACGGGGTTAAAAGTTTGAAAAGGAAAACGCGCAACCTCGCAATCGTACACTAAAACAAGTAGGGCGAGGCGTTCTGGGACGCGTGTATGGGGAAAGAAGATTCACAGTGAAAGCAGGGATTTTAATGGAATTTCACTGAGCATACACTTGTGAAGTTTTGATATTGCATGTAGAAAAATACAGCCGTGGCTTTAATGCTTTGGCCTGGTTTAAAATGAGAGCAGGTTAAAAGTAAAAAAAGAAAAAAAGACAGTGCTTTGAGGCTCAAAACATCAGATTCCTAATTGCTTGTGGTTCTCCAGAAGCCAACTGTGATACTTGTTCAGCTTGTGGTCTTTTGGGGTGACCTGAAAAACAAATGTGCGTGCACATGTTATTTTTTGGGTGGTTTGGATGTTCTTAGTGTGTGTGTGTGTTATTGTGTGTGTTTCACCTCTCTCCATTCTCCCAAACAGAATATACGATACGAATCGTTGCCGTATTTGCCGATGCCATAGAGCTCATCGGGATACCGCCATGACTTGGTGAGGAACTCGTCTGCCAAAAAAGAGACACCGATGTATTTTTTCTAAACAGGTTTACATCTAACAGATGCTTTATACAACATATTGTGGGTAAAATGAGTATTAAACACCATTTTTCTTAATTTAATTTATGGAATAATCTGTGACTTGATTTCTTTGTATGTCTGGATTGCATGAGTGTCTGCGAGAATGAAAGCGAAAGTGTATAGGACTGTGGTGAGACCTGAGATGTTGTATGGATTAGAGACAGTGGCATTGAGTAAAAGACAGGAGGTGGAGCTGGAGGTAGCAGAGCTGAAGATGTTGAGGTTTTTGTAGGGAGTGACGACGATGGACAGGATTAGAAATGAGTTTATTAGAGGGACAGCGCATGTAGGACGTTTTGGAGACAAGGTGAGGGAGGTGAGATTGAGATGGTTTGGACATGTGCAGAGGAGAGACATGGGGTATATCGGTAGGAGAATGCTGAGGATGAAGCCACCAGGAAGGAGGACAAGAGGAAGACCAAGGAGGAGGTTTATGGATGTGGTGAGGGAAGACATGCAGGTAGTTGGGTTGAAAGAGACAGATGTAGAGGACTGGGGGGTATGGAGACGGATGATCCGCTGTGGCGCCCCCTAATGGGAGAAGCCGAAAGAAGAAGAAGAAGAAGAAGATACCAACATCTGGTAAAAATGTAATGTCAAAAGCACCTAAATGAGAAAAATGGTGACGTGTTCAATATTAATTTTTCCCGCTGTATACAATAAGTAGTTGTATTACACTTAAAGTAAAGTCTAATAATAAGGGCAGATTAGATTAGTACATAGAATCTGCAATATCTGACTCACCGGAGAAGCGGACGAGGGTTTTGGCTCGTAGGGAGTTCAGACCGAGAGGCTGCATAAGATCAGCGAGTGGCTTCCAGTCACTGGCACGTGTTACCTCAGCAGATGGGTAGCGCTCGAAAAACTGCCACAACATGGGTATTGCCAGTTTTCCTACACACACACACAGAATATATTATATGTGGTTTATGCAGACTTACAGGGGACAGACTTCTAAATTTAAAAGGTTCATTTGTACGCAAAACAATTCTTTATCGCAAATTAGTCAAAACATCGTCATTCATTAGTCAGACCATTGTTTGTTACCCATGTTTAAATTTAGTCATGGTCATGTATGTACTGACAACTAGGTATCTGCGCTTATACCACAGCGCTGTTGGATTCTCGATTCTGATTGGTCAGAAGGTGTTTATTCAAACTCCTTAGTATGTACAATCAGAGCTAATAGAAATAAATACGGCTCAGGAAGTTTAGAGGACACAAGATCATTCCATCTATTTTTTGATTTTCACTTAAACCCAGGGGAGGTTCCTTCTGACCCCTGCTTTAAACCCAGGATAGAGAAACAGTTCACACATGGAATGTTAACCCTGTAGAATGTACACTGTATGGACAAGAGTAATGGGCCACCTGACTTTTCCAGCCATATGTAGTTCTTCCTCAATCTGTTGCCACAAAGTTGGAGGCACACAAGTGTCTTTGGATGCTGGAGCATTGCATTTTCCTTTCACTTGAAATAGGAGACCCAAACCTGTTCCAGCATGGCAATACCCCTGTGCACAAAGCAGCTCTATTAAGATATTATTTACATGGGTTGGTAGATCTTGAGAGGCCTTCTATAGAGAAAGGTGTACCAGGATTGTGTTAAGCCAAGGACGACCTGGCGTGAGTTTGGGGAGGTTGTGCTTGCTGTCGTAAATAAACTTAAGTTAAAAAAAAGGAATCCTTGCCAAATTGCTGTGGTGTGTTACATTATTGGAGACACGAGTCTGTAATTGATGATCCAACAATGAAGAAAAAGAACCTCGTGCAATAGTTTTAAAGCTATTAGCACAGATGCTTATCCAATAAGCCACGTGTTAATCGCTAGTCTCAACAGAATTTGAATAGAACAGCAAGAAATAACGTGGCTAAAGAAACTGTGATCCCACATGCTACGCTGGAACTAACAGTGTTATCATATGGCTAAATGGGTGGGTTTTTTTTTTTGTTTTTTTTTTAAACATTATCATGCACAGGTTAAAGGGTTCACAAGACTTGTTTACCACTTGTTTTGTTGAGGAAGATGGTGGCCACTAGAAGCTTCCACGGGTCATGAAACAAGGTTTCTTGTACCAGGTTGAAGGGTGAACGTGGAGGAGTCCACTTCCTGAACGCTTTACGCTTCGGAGGACTGAGACCTGAAATGCAGAATCACATGGAAAAATATAATGGTTGCAATTATTATACTCAGCTCAGATTCGCAAATCTGATTGGTCAGTGTTATATGCTTTTTTATTGGTTGTAGTATCCCCCGACGTCAAAAAAAGTTGAAGAGTTGAAGACATACGTCACCAGATTTAGCCAATGAAAATCGTCATAGGACACCTCAGCCAATAAACAAGCAGAGAAACTATGCATAGGCTACGCTACAGTACAGTACACAAAACGCATCTCGCTATATTCTGGCAAATGTTTTGTGTGTGTTTAAAGAGTGTGGGAGGATGATTTATGGCTTAAACATTAATGGGGTGGCGTAAATTATATCGTGGAAATACCTTTTTCACACGTTTTCTGGGCACGTAACTACCGCGATAAACGGGGGACGACTGTAATGGACAAATTATGATGCTATGCAATTCAGTATAGTACAGATAGTTCGCTTTTGTTTTTTCAGTTCAGACAGACAGCAAATCATCAATTTACTTAAGTGTTGTCTGACTTCTAACGCGTGGTCCTCTAAAAAAAAAACAGGTTGTTCTTTTCTTGTTCTGGAAAAGAAAGATGCAGCTCTACCTCTGCCATGTTAATCTATAATCTATGTGACTCTCAGGACACGGCTTGGTCTTCGTAGTGTTGTGATGCGTCATATTTAAGTAGCGGCAGTGGCACTGAGAGAACACGCTCGAAATACAGCTACATAATAGAATAATCTACATAGAAAATATTGGTCATAAATTATTGGTCACTTCTAAGTAATATATCAATAAACCTATTTTTTTTTTAACCAATGCAATTATGTAAAAAATGCCAACTTGTATCCGATGCACACTTTTTTATAATCGATGGTCACTTTTATGCCGATTCATTGATGTGAATTACTGAATCTTACCATCCCTCAAAGAACCAGACCAAAAAGTTATAATTGTTGACATTGTGAACTTTGGAAACGTTAATTTCTCCACTATACATTTTTTATTTCTTTTTTTTTTTAAGAGCCGACACTATAAATGTCATTTCTTGATTATTTGCATATTGACTATAGCAGCACACCTGATGTGTTTGTCCAACTTAATCAACCATAACACATTATACTACAGCACTTGATCCACTATTCTGATTGGTCAAAAAGGACCATAGGATTGTGTTTATGTGTGTGGTATTGGGATGGAACTGGGACCGTGAGATCATGTTGAGTCCAACACCTACCGTCATTCTTCTTCTTAAAGTATGGACTGGTTCTCCGCTTCTCTGAAAGTAAGTTTGTCCCTAAAAAAAACAGTAAAATAAATGGAATTGAACACCACCATAAAAGTTCTTGTACAGACGCATTCTATTAAAAAAGATCTTCTTTGGAAAGATCTAGATATTATCGTAGTACATGAATTTAAAGTGATAGTCACCATTTCGTTTGTTCCTGACAGGTGAGCTCTTCTCACACCCGGCCCTGTTCCCTTTCTCATCACTCACTTCTTCACTTTCTTCTGTCTCCTCCTCCTCTTTGAGCTCTCCTTCGCTCTCCGGTGCTGCCGTCACGCTAATGACTGGAACAGCTGTTAAAATGTTTTCACTGGTGGACGCTTCTTCTCTTTCACACTGGTTGTCTGTTAGTTCTTCTAGGTTACTCTTTGTTTCCTGCATCTGGGCTTCCGTATTCTGTGTTCCAGGATGATTTTCTGCAGTTCGAGTTGCTTTCCTCCTTCCTGGTTTTCGTTCTTTTCTTTGTTGTGGCTTTTCGGAGTCAGATTTTTCGGTCCGTGCTTTGGTTTTGGGTGTGAAGTCAAAAGCGTCTTGGTCCAGGTGGACACATTCCTCAGAGAGCAGGTACTTCTGGAGTTCTGCTTTGGATCTGAAGCGTTTACCCTGAGGACTGTAATGACAGAAAATCCATCATTTGAAAGACAATTAGAGCAATACAAATCCGTTATTATATTGCAGACTGGATAAGGATTCAATTGTTCATTATATCATAGACTTTACACACTATTGGTCATTGTGAATACCAGTCCTTATTCTAGATTTAGTAACCAGGCCCTTTACATTACCTGATAATATAAGTGTCCATTCTGCCTGCTGTCTTGCCCTGTTTCCGCTGTCTTGTCTCTTTTGTCCAACCAGGAGGGAGCGACGTATCCTCCTGCTTTGTACTTGCAGCCATGTCTTGATCAGTACAGTTTTCAGGAATCATTTTCACCTCTGTCTATGGAAACAGGTCATAATTAAGAACACCTATTGAATTTCAACGACACATCGTACTTTTTTATCGATATATAGTTATGTATAATGTTGTGGAACCCTCGTTCCTCTGGAAGACAAAATGGTCCCAGTTATCACATACATATATTACCGTGGTGATCCTTTCACCATCCTCTCTTAGTTCTCTCGCTCTAAGATAAATAAAAATAGTGCAAGAATGTGTTCGGTCTTAAATGTCAAACAAATGCCTTTGGGTCTTCTTTCACAAATATTTAAGTCTCTTTAAAAAAAACTCGCCACATTCAAGCTTTTTCTTGGTTAAATATCAACACAAATTTAAATAACAACACATTTGTTATAATGCAATAATAATGGATATTGGGGGGGTGGAGACTTTAAATGGCCCCTCCCTAATTTTTTAAATCCCTTTAGTGTTCGGCTTACCGCACAGGCCAGGCCTAGTCGCCCTTAACAGGTGATAGACTGGATGTTGGGGGGTGGGACACTTCAGATTGCAGAGACCTTCTGATTGGACAGGATACTGTACGAGAACTTGAGTGCAGCAGGAGATCCGTTGGAAGAGAGACAGTTTATTTTAAGTGCATAGATCTTTGCAATTTCAATGTTTTAGAGCACACTATCTTATAAACGCAAAGCAAACAAATTTATATTAAAAGCCACCAATCTGTAATTGTTTTTATATTGTGTAACATAAATTAGTTCCTATTCTCGCCTGGTATTATCTTCAGCCTGTCGCTCACACTCTTTCTCTCGCTTTCTTTCACAAACATTCACTTGACACTCTCAAACATTTAATCAACTTATAAGTATTCTTTTAGTACTCCCACTTACCCCCCCCCCCCCCACACACACACACAGGTGGAGGATTCATGTTTATAGGATTTACTTAATAATGTGCATATGAACTATTTATTATTAATTCAATTACTACACATATAATGTAATGTATGTATGTGTAATGTAGCTCACTATATTTATATACAGAATCAGTAAGCGCTTTATTGATGCATAGAAAAAAAAAATGCGACTGAATCTGGCAAAGGAAAAAATAGTAATTGAAAAATAAAACACTTATACAGAACGCAAAAGTCAATAAAATAGAAATAAATAAATAAAAAAAAAAGGATTTATTTTACTGTGCGGCCTGGTACAGGTCTGTGGTCCGGTGTTTGCGGACCCGATTCTCAGATTATGTGGTGCGTATAATTTAATTCAATTCAATTTATTTGTATAGCGCTCATAGAGCAGTTTTACACAAAAACATAGTTTATAAAATTTGTATTTATATGTTAGTGCCTACAAGTGTATCTATTAGAAACAATAACTCATTATAACAAGCGCCTTAATATAAACCGATCGCCTAATAGACGATGCAACCGGAACTACTTTTAAAACTTCTTTAGCGCGCCTTCTGACCAATCAGATCCGAGAATTCAGCTTCGCTGTGGTACACGGTCCAGAGCAGACTCCAGAGACATCAACCAACACCTTCACATCATCTGAATTTAGGAAAAACAATGCAATGTTTTGGAAAAGGTATAGAAGTATGTTTCAGGTGGCATGATTGAAAAATTGATGGTTGAACCACTTTAAAATACTCCTGGAAGTCACACTGGTTAGTGGCGTGTGCCATAAATATTAATAGTACATGTAAATAGTAAACATAAATAAATAGTGAATGTAAATAGAAATCTAAGGAAGTTTTAGTTGACACTAATTTTATGTATGCACTGGTGAAACATGGCCCTTTTTGACCCTGATCCAGTTGTAGGAAACTTACCTGTTATGAATCCAGAGAGTCTAAAACAACCCAAGAAGCTTTATATTGAGAATATAAATCCGTTTTATTGTTTTGTTTTCTTTCTCCAAACTGCACAGGACAGCTGCAGTTCTTCTTCTTCTAAAGTCTACTTTCTCCACATCACCCAATGCTGCCATCTACTGCATACACTTCAGGGTTCTGCTGCACAAACACATCCAAAACACCGAATCTCCTGAAGAAAAGTATATAAGAAGAGTATTTGTATGAAAGGTCCTACATTCGAGAGGATCCTTTACAAGAAAATAATAATAACACTTAAAATAATAATAATAATAATCACCTATGAGCAATTGATACTTTAACGAACCCATAAATGAAAGACATACACTGATAAAAGACAAACAAAAGAAAAAAAAAGAATTATGTTTGGTTCTTTTTCACCTTTATCAAACACATGAACTTAAACTTATACAGCTACTGAAAGGACATAGATGTACTGTGTACCTCTCTCTCTCTCTCTCTCTCTCTCTCTCTCTCTCTCTCTCTCTCTCTCTCTCTCTCTCTCTCTAACTCCAAACTATCCATTTTTAAAACAACTCTTAATTTTTGCAAAAAATTTATTCAGCGTATTAATTCATAATGAATTCAAATAAAACCGCTTACTGATGCGGCACACAGATTTACATTCGACAACCGGCTCGTGAATCAAATGAACTGAATCTCGAGTCTTTCTATTGGAATAAACGCTCAAAACCAGAATCGATTCATTAAAAAGTGAACCGACACGCACGGTATATGAACGACTCTTATTTTGTCGGTCGCCATCTTGGATTTTTTTTCGCTTTGCTTTGGTTTCCAAGCGTCAGGCATCTTTATCTGTGTGCAAACCTGTTGATGCGAAGACAGAAATAGATTTGAAGTTGCATGTAACAATGCGAGCTGTTCCTACATGGATAGACAAAGTGCACGACCGAGACAAAGTTGAACAATGGTGGGAATATTATTATTCATTGTATTTTTGTTTTGCTGCATGCTGGTGGTTTGTGTGAAGCTCCGCTCATTGGCTGTGGTTAGCAACGCCGGTAACTATGTAAACGCGTCCTGTCTAGCTAGCAATAGCATTCCCTCGATAAGATTAATAATATTTACCGAATTCAGGGCTTATTACATTATAATTTCGATTCTATCCCTTTGAATGTATTATTTTAAAAGTTATTCTTAAGTATAGTAATAAATCACGGAGCTAATTCATCCAAAATGAGCAGCATAGCTTGAAAATGGACCCCTACGTTAAAGAAGATCCCTTTCAAGGAAATAATAATAATCTGTAATCTTATGAGACCTTAATAATCCTAGTACAGAAATGAAAGACAGACACTTTAGAAGTTACAGAATTAGAAAAATGTTTTGTCTGTTTTAAACAACAGGGCTGAGGGGAATCACCTGGACCCCTGATTACATTCTGGATCCTTTAAAAAAAAAATAAACAAATAAAAAAAAAATCAAGACATGAGCATATGATGCCGTATTTGATATAGATACAGCTGTCATGCATCCATTGTTTTCCAGCTGTGTTTCAGATCGACTTGCTATTCTTGACTTTGGGATGCCTTTAAGACTCTGGTGGGCCTGGATTGGTGTCTCGAGCATATATGAGCTGAGAATATAAGGATATGTATCTGCCATTGGTATTTGGAGTTTAAAAGCAGGCTGACAAATCACATCTAAAATTCCTTTCATTCTAACAGGCTTATAAAGTCTACTGTTAGTCTACTATTGTATGGAAACTCTGTGGTTAAGTCTCTAATCAGAAGGTTGAGGGTTCAAGCCCAAATGCCAAAATGCGACTCTTGGGCTCTTAAAAGAGGCTCTTAACCCTCTGTGCTCCAGGGGCGCTGTATCATGACCCTGCGAAAGAAAGAATTTCACTGTAATGTACATGTTACAAGTATAAAGCAGCTTTACTATTTGAAGTTACAGATAAAAGTCCTCAAAACAAACACAGAAAGGATCTAAAGCATCCAGATCAGCTCTTTACAATCTTGAATCCTTCTTCTGACCTATAAAGCCTTTGTTTAAATAAAAGAAAAAAGAGATTCTACTTTTCCGTCACGACTCTCGCTAAGATAAAATGCACATTTTTAAACAGACCACTGAATGGTGAAGACGAGGTTTGTACTCCAGTTACTTTGTCATTATTTGTCTGATGCACACAGGAAGGTTTCCAGGTGATTGTCGCTGCCCCTGCTGGGTTATGGGGGCTCATGGATAATGTGTATCTAAATCTGCATTATGATGCAACAACGTGAGTTATAACGAACGTGTTTGTGTGTCATCATGACCTTCGCAGCATTTACGATTTGGCGTTCAAACCTGACGGCACTCAGCTCATAGTAGCAGCAGGAAACAGAGTTCTGGTAGGTGATGTTTTTTTTTTTGAGGGCGAATTTTCTTTGTCCCACATAAAATATTTTGAAATATTTGTTCATCAAAGCTTCAATCATAACATAATCTGATGTGGATGCCATAAACAGCATGCTGGCATTTCAGTATACTGAGCACTGCAAGGTGGACAGACTAGCCGATTATCTGTCTGTGTGTCTGTCTGTCTGTCTATCTTATCTATCTTATCTATCTATTCATTTATCAGATGACATAAAAAATAGATATTTATTTATGCATTTCTATAGGTTAGATTGTTTATGATTTGGTTATTTTATAAGTAGCTCGCATGCTGAAAAAGTGTGTGCACCCCTGATCTAGTAGATTGTGGGGTGGGGTGGGGTGGGGTTGGTTTTGGGGTGAGGCATTAGGTGTTGGAAGATTCTGTGAACAGCATTCTATTGTACGAGGACGTGTTTCTGACTCCATTTACTGTCACCGTCTTTTGGAAAGCACGTAAAGACGCATATTATGTTGTCAGAGAAAAAACTCGATTGTTTGATGAAGCCACTGATGAATTATGCGCTGATGGGTGAACGGTTATTATACGTCCGGGCTGTTTACCACAAAACCATATAACTCAAAGTCAAACAATCAGATGTTAAGGAACTATAAATGAGGCCAAATTTTAGGCAAAATATTGTTTTTAAAAATAATAATTTCATTATTTGTTTTCAGATTTGAAAAAAAAGACAAGTGAACGGAACGTGCACAGACTCTCTTGTTCTCATTTTGCAGTGTGACCAAGTTTTTTCTTTAATTTGTTTTTTAATTAATTAATTTTTTTATTTATTTTTGTTACTTTCAAATAAATCACTGATAAAATGAGTTCAGTTACAATGGCAAGATTATATTGTATCAATTTTTCTTAACCAGGTATATGACACAGCTGATGGAACTCTTATACAGCCGCTGAAAGGACATAAAGACACGGTGTACTGCGTGGCCTATGCTAAAGATGGTGCGTAGTTCATGTGCATTTGTTTGTGGATTTTATTGTTTTTTTAAACTAAGTTACTCTGAAGGTTTTCAAAATTAGTACATTACTCATACAGCATTGTGTAGTATTTTTCCAGCATGTCATACACATTTTGGACAGAGTCATTTGGTTTTAGATTTGTGTAATGATATGTAAAGTCGGCTGTTCCCTTTTTCCTGATCTCGGTGTGTATTTCTTTACAAATCCCTTTGTGTAGGAAAGCGTTTTGCCTCAGGATCTGCAGACAAAAGCATCATTATATGGACCTCGAAACTGGAAGGAATTCTTAAATACACGTGAGTTGTGTTTAGAGTAAGGTGAGAAGGCCAATAGAAGCTCATCTTTAGCATTTACTAATTCTGTAGTAAAAGCAGTTAGCCTTATTTTCTAGTTCACCATCATCCCCTAACCACAGCTTTGGGCCAAAAAGCAGTCAGATCATGCAGGAGCCATCAGCCAATCAGGAGACAGAGAGGGGGATTTAGAGGGTCTGAGTAGATGCTTGTGAGGGAGTGAATTGTTCCATTGGCAAACAAATAAAAATATACAGTTCCTGTTAAAGGTATGGAAGTACCTGGTTATTTGCGGGTAAAAGTAAACCTGAACCAACATGGCTACCATTCCATACTTCAGCACCATGAAAATTCGTCTGGACTGGGGTTTATTGGAACCGACTTCACCATACAACAAGACAATGAGCCACACAAATGATAAAAGACAAGGTGTTTCCAAAAGTTTATCATGCACTAAATGTACGAAGTGAATACAAGCGAAAAAAAATCTGTACGAACTTAAAAGATGGCCGAGGCTTTAAGAAGTTTGGCGACACCCTGAAACGGAGTTACAGTACAGTGGCCAGGGTCATATAGATGTTTTCCAACATGGGTTCCACTCAGAACAGGCCTCGCAACGGTCAATCAAAGAAGTCGAGTCCTCGTGCTGTGCATCAGGTGCAAAAGATGGCCCAAAAAACAGACGCATGAGTTCTGACAGCATTGCTTTAGCTGTTGCAGAAGGTCCACTTGTCAGTACTCGGACCATATGCCGCACACTGCAACAAGTCAGTTTGCATGGCCGTCATCCCAAAAGGAAGTCTCTTCTAAAGCTGACTCGTAAGAAAGCCTGCAAACAGTTTGCTGAAGACAACCTGTCCAAGAGCATGATTTACTGGAACCATGTCCTGTAGTCTGATGAGACTAAGAGAAACTTGTTTGGCTTAGATGGTGTCCAAAAATGTGTCTTGCCTACAGTCCAGCATGGTGGTGGTAGCATCATTGTCTGGGGCTGCATATGTGCTGCTGTTACTGGGGAGCTGCGGTTCATTAAGGGAAACATGGATTGTGACATGGATTGTGACAATCTGACACTCAGAACATGTGTCTAACATCCAGCAGCTCCGTGATGTCATTATGGAGGAGTGGAAGAGGATCCCAGCAACAACCTGCTGAATTCCATGCCCAGGAGGATTAAGGCAATGCTACATAACAATGTTTTAGGGTGCATTTACTTTTGTTGCCAGTTATTTAGACAATAATGGGTGTATGTTGAGTTTTTAGCTATACAAGCTGCACATTGACTACTTTAAAATATATCCCAATTTCATTACTATAGTATTGTCCCTTGAGAAGATACTAAAATGGCTACTGAAATGTGAGGGGTATAAGTGTATATGTATTTTTGCACCTGTTTTTGTATATTTCTGCCATTTCTTTCTGTATCCCACAGCCATAACGATTCTATCCAATGTGTTGCCTACAACCCTGTCACACACCAGCTGGCATCCTGTTCCTCTGGAGACTTTGGTGAGTTGGGTTTCTTTTTTTAATCACAATCATGACGGACATCATGACTTTAAAAAACACACAACAGTTTTCATATGTGTGTGTTTTCATGCAGGTCTTTGGTCTCCAGAACAGAAATCGGTGTCTAAGCACAAAGTCAGTAGCAAGATCACTTGTTGTGGGTAAGTAGTAATATAAGGGGGTCATATCAGCAAATACAACACAGACTAAACAATTCAGCAATAAATATGAAAACACAACATCAGTTTCTTGAACCACAAGTAATAATTAAATATTAAGACACAAAGTATGGTTTCTCAACATATGTTTAATATCAAATAGTGATTTTAATGTTCTCGTTTTCCATTAAGTACCTTGTTATTTGCACAAGTTATGTGTTCTAGATGTACGACATCTGGAAATAGAAAGGAAGACAAAGAGACGTGGTGGTGGAATGAGGAAGTGCATGAGAGAAGAGGTGACCATCTGTGAGCAACAGTATGGTTTCATGCCGAGGAAGAGCACCACAGATGCCTTATTTGCTTTGAGGATGTTGATGGAGAAGTATAGAGAAGGACAGAAGGAATTGCATTGTGTATTTGTGGATTTAGAGAAAGCGTACGACAGGGTGCCGAGAGAGGAGCTGTGGTACTGTATGAGGAAGTCAGGTGTGTCAGAGAAGTATGTGAGGGTGGTGCAGGACATGTATGAGGACAGTGTGACAGCAGTTAAGTGTGCAGTAGGAACGACAGACTGGTTCAGGGTGAGGGTTGGACTACATCAAGGATCGGCCCTGAGCCCTTTCCTGTTTGCAGTGGTGATGGACAGGTTGACGGACGAGGTCAGACAGGAGTCTCCCTGGACTATGATGTTTGTGGATGATATTGTGATTTGTTGTGAGAGTAGGGAGCAGGTTGAGAAGAGCCTGGAGAGGTGGAGAAATGTGCTGGAGAGAAGGGGAATGAAAGTCAGTAGGAGTAAGACAGAGTACATGTGTGTGAATGAGAGGGAGGGCAGTGGAGGGGTGCGGTTGCAGGGAGAAGAGGTGGAGAAGGTGGAGGAGTTCAGGTACCTGGGGTCAACAGTGCAAAGTAATGGTGAGTGTGTTAGAGAAGTAAAGAAAAGAGTGCAGGCAGGGTGGAGTGGGTGGAGAAGAGTGACAGGAGTGATTTGTGATAGTAGTGTATCTGCAAGAATGAAAGGGAAAGTTTATAGGACTGTGGTGAGACCTGCGATGTTGTATGGATTAGAGACAGTGATATTGAGTAAAAGACAGGAGATGGAGATGGAGCTGGAGGTAGCAGAGCTGAAGATGTTAAGGTTTTTGTTGGGAGTGACGACGATGGACCAGATTAGAAATGAGTTTATTAGAGGGACAGCGCATGTAGGATGTTTTGGTGACAAGGTGAGGGAGGCGAGATTTAGATGGTTTGGACATGTGCAGAGGAGGGACATGAGGTATATTGGTAGAAGAATGCTGAGGATGGAGCCACCAGGTAGGAGGAAAAGAGGAAGGCCAAGGAGGAGGTTTATGGATGTGGTGAGGGAAGACATGCAGGTAGTTGGTGTGAAAGAGGCAGATGTAAAGGACAGTGTGGTATGGAGACGGATGATCCGCTGTGGGGGCCCCTAATGGGAGCAGCCGAAAGAAGAAGAAGAAGAAGAAGATGTGTTCTAGATGTACACCGATTAGGCATAACATCATGACCACTTGTCTAATATTGAGTTGGTCCCCTTTTGCTGCCAAAACAGTCCTGAGTCGTCGAGCATTAATAGCATTAACTTCTTCAGCAGTTTGAGCTACAGGAGCTCGTCTGTTGGATCGGACCACACGGGCCAGCCTTCTCTCCCCACATGCATCAGTGACCCTCTCACCCTGCCTTCAACAATGACCACTGTTCATTTCTTGGATGTGTTTTTGTTGGATACTGAACACTGAACAGCCCACAAGAGCTGCAGTTTTGGAGACGCTCTGACGCAGTCGTCTAGACATCGCAATTCTCCAAAAAAAAGAAAACCCTTAATCAATCAATTCTTGCACTTGCCCATTGGTCCTGCTTCTTTCACATCAAATTTGAGAAGAAAATGTTCACTTGTTGCCTAATATATCCCACCCACTAACAGGTGCCATGATGAAGAGATAATAGTAGATAATATTAGTGAAATTAGAAGGTGTTATTCAATTCACCAGACATGTTATAACGTCATAATATTATGCCAGCGATGTCTAAATAAATCTTCTCAATCGTTAATATTTTATACTCTGTTGTTTTCAATGGGAAATCAGAGTGTCTGTTGTTTATCTGTGGCCTTAGGTGGACAAACGATGGCCAGTACCTGGCTCTGGGCATGATGAGCGGTGTGGTGAGCATCAGGAACAAGAACGGAGAGGAGAAGGTGAAGATTGAGCGACCGGGTGGTACATCATCGCCTATCTGGTCCATCGCCTGGAACCCTTCCAAGTAAGACTAAGAGAAGGATGAACCCCTCAATAGTTCTCTGGTTGTCTCACTATAACACACTGTTTCCTTATTAGAAATGGTTTGGAAGGTAAAAGTCTTTCAATTTTCTCTCAATTTTTTTCATATTTAATATTTTTGTCAATTTTCAAACAGTAGAGTCTGTAAGTCTACTATCATCACCAGTTTAGAGATTTATTCAAAAAATTGATCATTTTTGAACATCCCATTTCACATTTAGTCCCCATTTGCTGTTATAATAACCTCCATTTTTCTGGGGAGATGTTCCACTAGATTTTAAAGTGTGGTTTTGGAGATTTTATTTTGCTCATTCAGCTACAAGGGTATTGGTCAAATCAGGTACTTGTGTAGGGTGAGGAGGCCTGGGGTAGAGTCAGTGTTTCAGTTCATTCCAAAGGTGTTCAGTAGGGTTGAGGTCAGAGTTCTATAGCAGGCCACTCAATATCTTCCCCTCCAACCCATATAAACTATATCTTCATGTTTCTGGCTTTGTGCACAGAAGCAGCATCAAGCTTGAACAGGTTTGGGTTTCCTAGTTCATGTAAAGGTGAAATGGAATGCAACTGCTTAAAGAGACAATACAATTTTACTATGCCTGAAACCATCAGGTGTCCCAATACATTTGTCCTTATAGTGTTCAATACGTCCTACTGCAATATTATTTACATCTAAACGTTCAAATATTATTTTGGGTCTACGTAACAGATTGAAGCATGTGGCTTGTACTCAACATCACGTATGATAAAAAGGCTGCATACAAAAAGCTGTAAGAGTTCTTTCCTGGCCATTAAGTAAAAAGCCATGTTTGACATTATGAAGAACTTATTTAAGTTGCCTAATTTCTATATTTTTTTGTTTAAGAATCATTGCACTAGGATTAAAAAAAATTTTTTTTTCTTCTAAAGAAAGCTTTGCACGACCCCTCAATGAAATGAATTAGCTGCCATTCGAATTCCTAAGCATAATATTTAGTCTCTATTATTTATGATACTGAATCTAAAATCTTATAAAAACTTTTTCAGTTTTCAATAATTGGCTCTAAAACAATACGTTATAACTGAGTAATTCATGGATACGGAATATTCAGTGACTCCTCTGTGCTTTGCGTCTTTCACTGTACGGCAGTAAGATAGTGAAGAATGAAAGCAACCCACAAAAGACAGCGTAATCATGAGTCTGTGGCTCGACTGGGTGTTTGCATTCTTCATTTTGGAACCAGTCATTTATCTTGTGGAAGTAAATTAGCTTGCGTTTAGTGCTGGTGCGTTGCAGTGAGGCGTTTTATCGGTTAGGGGGCGCTCTCGCTTTATATTGAGACAGTTTTCGAGTGTATGTACAGTGTTGCAGACAACTGAACCTGGTCAGAATTATATGAACTTAACCTGCACTCCATTAATTAGCATTTTCTTTGGGTTCATTAAATTTTATATATATATATATATATATATATATATATATATATATATATATATATATATATATATATATATATATATATATAAGAGGCAGATGTAGAGGACAGAGCGGTATGGAGACGGATGATGCGGGGAGCAGCCGCAAGAAGAAAAAGATATATAAGGAATAAAAAACAAAAGAGTATATTAGAGAGAGATTGTTTTAATATTCTTTGTGTGCTCTACTACATGGGTACAGCTTATAGAAAATGTGTGGTAGAGTTGTAGAACAGGAAACGTCATTAAACCATCAACTAGCTGCACCAATCCTGACTGTTGTAAGGGCATGGGCTTTCCTGTGTTAGATCCACAGCTGTAATCAACGTTTCGTTTGAAGAAGAAAGCATGGCTAAGGAAGAAGTGCTGTGGTATGGTGGGAAATGTAATCAGGTCATGGTGCTGATGCAGGAGAGGGTCAGGCAGGAGAAGCAGTTCCATTTCTACAAAGGGAGACCCCTGAGCCAACGTCTGAGCTCAGGTAGGTCACTAGGAAAAGGCAGTGAATAGTCTTTACCTTATTTTCCTAGTTTTATTATTAGTGTGGAACAACACATCCTGCTATTTTATTATATGTACCGCTTTGTTTTTATAATTATTATGATTATTTTTTTTTTTTTTTTTGAGTTATTAGCTTGCTTGACTGGTCACTTGAATCGGATCCAAACCTTATTCATTAAAAAAACCAGACTACGCTTATACATAACATCAACTGGGAACTAATGATGATTTGAATAAAAATGTGACAATTATGTTTGTTAAATGAATCTGTTCCTAGAGGTTTTGCAGAAAAGCTGATTTGTTGTTTTGGTGTGTTTGTGTTGTAGGGATGAGCACCATGATATCTTGGCAGTGGCTGATTGGGGTCAAAGACTGTCCTTCTACCAACTCAGTGGGAAGCAGGTACAATAATTCATACCTTTCTATTCATGACTGAGGTGTTTGAGGTTTTTGCACTCAAGGTGGACAAATTAATTTTCCAACCCACCAGGCAAGTTATAAACTATAGTAAGCTGACCGGACCCGTGTTTTGGTTCTGTGGAAGCCTAGCAGATGGCTAATTGTATGGGCAGTTAGGTAGCTAGTTATGTGTTAATCATTGCTAAGGGAAATAAATATAAATATGATTATCCCTCGTACTAATATAGCACTCTGTTTGTGTGATGTTTAGCGCCTTCATTTTCTCTCGATATTTTCAACCTCAAGCTCTCGTTTCGGAAAGGAGAGCTTGCGGTGGAAAATATCGAGATCGTCTCTCATTTATGTACACCATTGAATCCTGTCAATAAACAACATTCGAGCGTCAGCCAGGGGGAGCGATACACACACAACGCAATTACCATCCTGATATACAAATATTATACCTTATTAAGCGGAAATGGTGGGCTCAGAGGGAGAAACAGGAGCTGCAATTCAGAGTGCGACAAACCGAGCGATGCATATAATGGGATGCATATAAAATACTAGCAATCATATCTACTAATGACAATATGAAATATTAATAATAAGTTTGTAAGTAGTATTCTATATTGTAATACAATGTAACAATGATTTTAATTTGTAGGATACAACTTGTAACTTTGTTACAAGTTTAAATAATAATAATATGGTTTTATCCAGTGCAGGAACCAGAAATCCAAGCTTAAAGTTCAAGCATAGCAGAATTAACACCCAGTGCTGTACAAAAGCCAAAAAGGGAGCAAATATGTATATTTTGATCTTTTTTAAAATCTTGAACGGACTTGTCCCCGATAACAAATAATAAAAAACTATCCCCAGTCATGAAACCTCTTGGTCCTGGTTTTGCGTGCATTTAGACATCATATCCGGGTTAACCTTCTCGTCTGATGCCGAACTTTTCCACCCTTTTTAAAAAAAAATCTTTGTACATTTATTTTACATAGCTTGCAGAATGATCTATAATTCAGAATCTCTGACTTCCAACCGCCTTTTCCCTCCATCGTAATCTGACCTTGAGTGTGATAAAGGTGCTGTATAAACCAAACTGTTATTATTCATTCAGATAATGATTCAGATTCCCATCAGTGAACGTAGTACCTACGCGGTGAGGAGGAGGAGGAGGAGGAGAAGGAGAGAGGAAGCGAATGAAATAAACATGGAACATGATGCTCCGCGCTGATTACAGTCTTGATTTATTACGGGTTTGAACCCCCAGGCAAGAATGACTGCTGTTCTGCAGGATCTGGGCACCATCAGCGTCTTCCTGCTCCTATAGCAGTAGGGAAAAACAGAACATGAGCTATTTCGAGTGGGAGAGGGCGAGAGAGATTTCAAATGTTATTTGGAATGATGATCTGGTACTAGATCTCTAACTCCCCATGGCACTTGTATTGTGAAGTTCTACAGACACACACACACTCCTTTTCTCTCTTCCTCCACCACTCCTTTACAGCTTTCTAATCATAACCTGTAAGTCTTTTTTTCCCCTCTAGGGTATTCATGGGAAGTGTAGTAATTAAGGGCAGATCCGTGCTGGCTGCTCGTAACAGCGCTATGAAACATCAGCCCAGACTGAAGCTCTCCCCTCGCTGTGTTTTTTCTCGCTCCCTTTCCACACATGTTGTTTGTGTTAGAATGCTATTAATAGTGCAAAAAAAAAAAAAAAAAAAATATGTCTAAGGAGGTATTTCAGAGAAAAGGAATGGAAGCCAGTCTGGCCTGGGGTTGGATATGAAGGGAAACAGATGCTCTGTGAAATGTAAGTGTGTGTGTGCGCGCACATGTACGTATCGTGGAGGCTTTAGAATTCTGACTTTGCACTAACAGACCTCCATGACCAACACAATAGGGGCCATTTAGAAAAATGATGAGGGCCAGTCATGCCCAGACAGCTAAATGGCCTGTTGAGGCTTTGATCCGAAGAGCCCGAGTGAGAAGACACGACCCAGACACTGAATCGTACTAAAATATGAAACGCGACCTCTTTCTTTCTCTTCCTCTTCCTATATATCTTTGTCTATATATATCATATATACGAATCAGCGTAAGCAGCCTCCACCTCCAGTGTATTTGTCTCGCTCTTAAACAGCTGCACACACCCCCAGTTAGTGAGAATTCATTGAGCTGTCCGTCTGAAGAATGTTTATACGGAAAACGCTCGGGGAGCTGAGTGCGCAGTTTTACCGTCGCTCCGCCATGCATTTTCAGGTCGCGCCAACTTGTTTGTGATTTATTACGTGCTCCGAGGTCGAGAATGGTGCCCCCCCACCCCCCCCCCCCCCCACACACACACACACACACACACACACACACACTCTATTACATGTTACATGGCCTGGTTTCTCAAAATACGATTTGTCAGCGCAGGTGAGAAATTAGGTGCATGCATTCCATGTTGTCTAGATGTTCCCTTATGTCACATGACCCTATAATATTCCTTTCCATGAACAGCGGAATAAAGTAACGATCTCACTGTGATCTCTGGATCTGCCGCTGTCCTGTTCATTAAATCTCCTCGTGGAATCAATCACATTTACTAGTGAGCGAGGTGAAGGTAATGGTGTAATGCTGGAGGATTGATGAGAGTTTGAGTCGGTGTAAGCCAGCGCTGACGTGGCGGAGAGCAGGAACTTGGGGTGTACTGTACAAAATCTGCCAGAACAATGCTATTTTCAAACCCACTGGTGCACATTCTACGCAACAACAGCAGGCCCCCCCCCTCATTTTCAAGCAATCCTTCACAAAGGATCCTTCACCAGTTAGATGAAGAATGCTGATGTTATGCAACATTTATGTCATTTGGCAGACAGAGCAACGTCTTTTATTTATACATAGAAAGATATATAGGTATCAAGTTACATCCTACATCATCTACAGCATTTGGCAGACACATTCATTCAGAGTGACCTACATGTATCTCATTCATACAGCTGAGCAGCCACTGGGTTAAGGACCTTGCTCAGGGGCCCAGGGGTGGCAGCTTGGAGTGGGTGGGATTTGAACTTACAACCTTCCTTACAACAACTTACAACCAAAGTCCAATGCATTAACCACTAAGCTTCCACTTCCCATATAGATATACATATAGATAAAGGTTTCTAGACTCTCTGTTTACAAGAAAGTACTTTACACACTATCACCTTTAAAGTAGTCCCCTTTGTAATTCAGCGCTCCAAGCGTGCCTGCCACTTCTGTAATGTGTCCTGCAAGTCTTCTTTTCGAATCGTTGCAAGCACCTTCACTGATTCACGCTAAATCTCTGCAATGGTTTTAAAACGGCAACGTTTCAGCTTCATCTTCGGGAAGAGGGCGAAGTCCACAGGAGCCAAATTTGGCGAGTAGGGTGGGTGCGGGGTGTGAGGAGAGCCCGGTTTCTGTGGCAGATATGCCCATTTTCACACAGGATTAATTTGTCCTAACTTGATATTCAAATTTAAATTGCAGATGTGGTAAGGTACGTAGTCAGAATAGCACTAGTTGCACAGATGTACACAGGACGATATCTTTTGGCAAACTGACTTATAAAGGTGGGTGCTCCCTGTGACTGTGCATGCAGCCTTGTGCTGCCATCTGTTGGTGTGTTTTAAATCTGGTCTCAAAATTTGTAGATACCGCTTGGTGGAGATATATATATATATATATATATATATATATATATATATATATATATATATATATATATATATATATATATATAATTATACAGTATATATATATATAATACATATATGGTGCCTGTTTGAAACCTGTTAGTGACTCAACTGTACAGACACCAATTAAGAATTTGTTCTGCCACCAAGTGTCAGACAAAATATAAGTCCTGAAGCATATCTTCTTGTTCCATGAGAGATGATGGTGGGACCATTTGAACAGTGGTGGAATAAAGCAGAGTGAGATAAGTGCGATAAGGTAAAGGAGTGATAAACTGTTTTTGGTAGGCGAGCATTAGTGTTTTATATCAGATGTGGCAGCTTCAGGAAGACAGTGAAGGAAGCGTAGAAATAGTTTGGTGTGGGGGAACTTAGGAGGGTTGGAAACAAGTCATGCAGTTGCATTCTGGATCAGATGCAGAGGTCGAATGTCCTTTAGAGTCTGGCCTGACTGGAGCCTGCTGCATTAGTCTGGCCTTGAGATGACAAGCATGTGTGGGATTGAATACACTATCTGTCAAGGCTACTGAATAAATATAGCGTTTTCTGTTTGTTTGTTTTTTTTCCCATTTGAGAAAATATTAATACAAGTGTTCGAATGAATATAATGTACACTAAATTGAGTAAATGCTACTCCACTCTACTCAGCTATGTGAGCTTTGCTGAAGTGATTAACTACTTTATCATCTGCTAATAATGGAGGTAATGCTACCTGGCTAGTGAAATTCACCATATGTTGTTTGAGATCCAGTTGCTTGCTAGGTTTGGTTGTTAGCGTGGTTATCTGAAGATATGCCCCTTACACATGGTTTTGGTTGTTACTTATAGGCTGTAACAAATTGATATATTTGAGGAAAGAAGGGATCATGGCCAAATATCATAGTGATAATTTGGTTTGTCTCAATTGTCATTGTCACAGTTTTATTTTTATTGGGTCTACAAATTGAATGATTTACAAGATGTTGATTGTAATTGAACGAATTACAAGATGACTTTTAATAGGCTTACAGTCTTGTGGAGTTGACAAAAAATGCTAGACCTGGGAAGAAAAAATTGTGAAGTCCCCAAGTGTTTCTTGCTTTCATATTCACTCAGTGATGAAAACAGTTACATTTCAATGATTAAGTGACAAACTCATTTTTGTATATAAAACAAATCACTTCACATTATGACTCTAAATAGATCCTGCATGGAGAATAAACACTCGCACGAGTTCATTCTAAGCATTGTGTTTGTCATCCTTTTCTTTTATTGAACTAACCCTAGTTGTTTGTTAGACCACATAAGGTTAAAAAAGGCACTTTTGAATATATATCAAAGATGTCTTCTGACTAGAAAAAAAAAAGAAAAACACCCTTTAAACTCTGAAGCAATACTAAAAAAGTTGTTCTCTACAACCCTAAGTTTAGCAAGTGGTGTCAGTGGTGTTTTATTTTGTGATCACTATTTTTATTCACATTTAGTTTTACTTCCGGCCAGTGGGTATTTTTAAATTAGTTATGCTATATACACTTTAAGGACAAAAGTTTGTGAACGTCTGGCCATAGGATTTATGTGGGTTTTTTTTTTTTTTATCCTGTTCGACATTTAGTCCCTATTCGCTGTTATAATGATGTCCATTCTTTTGGTGAGATGTGTTTTGGGGAGATATTTTGGAGTGTGGAGATTTGTGTGCATTCAGCTACAAGAGTGTTAGTAAAGGCAGGTACTGATGAAGGTGAGGAGGTCTGGGGTGCAGTCAGCCCTTTGTGTCTTCATAGTGTATGGTAGTATAGTATACCTTTAAGATTGACTATTCAGTTTGTTGTTTTAGGGGAGGCACCATATTTTTTTCCCTCACTATGTAGCTCGGAAATAAGGGGTTAAATTGAACGCAGCATAATCTTGTAGCTAGTTTCTGGGCTGCCTCGAGAGAAAAAATAAATTTGATTGGACCAAGGAGCGTGCTGATTCAGGTTTAAAGTCTCTGAACGAATAGACAGTTTTTTTTCTTACATTTGTCAGGTTCATTAAATATGATTTTTTTAAGATGATGACTCATGACATAGAGGCTCACATGTAAGCTTGCACAGGAGAATGATATTGGTTTGGAAAGTGAGTGAGAGGAACTGATGTGATTGGACGTCACAGCTTCATGGCTGATCCCTCTTATTAACGTATTTGTGAAGAGCTCGATCCGTGCATCCACAGTATGCATTATAAACTTTGCAACAAATTTACCCAATTTTTTATTGTATGCAGGATACCGCCTGTAACTAATCTATGAATATATCTGTCACAGCTACACACAAAAAGTTGTGCGTGTTATTTTTGTCCTTGCTGCCAGATGAAAATGCAGCTCAGAGAAAAATCATTAGCAGTTACTTTACTGTAGGTGAGGTTCAGGGAAAAAAAAAATCCCTGAAATATTTTGAAGCAAAATCTTGATTCTGAAACCCACTCTTTTTATAGATTGTGTATTTTTACAGCGTGCCCACTCGCTTTATGTAACTGCTCTGGTTTGGGGCTTGACATTGTTTGTGTGTTTTTATTTTATTCTTTATTTCTTTATTTTACCCCAGATAGGAAAGGACAGACAGTTAAACTTCGACCCTTGTTGCGTGAGCTATTTCTCGAAAGGCGAGTACATCGTAATGGGAGGCTCGGACAAGCAGGTATCACTCTACACTAAAGACGGTGTTCGACTCGGGACCATCGGAGATCAGAACTCCTGGGTCTGGACCTGCAGGGTTAAACCCGACTCCAACTACGTGGTAAGATTTCAGATTAAAACGCTGCGCTGATTTCTTTTTTGGATGCTCCGGTGGGTTGCCAGTCAGTGTATTTGGCTGCCGTGGGGATTTGGAATGCAATGTGACACTTTGAAAAGTTATAAGGTAGCCAGGAAGGCAGAGTTAAAATGCAAATGCCTGTGCTCTTTTTAGAAGCTGATGTGTGTGCGAGAGAGCGTGCAAGAGAGAAAGTGATTGACTAAAATGCAAATAGTTTTAATTTATGAGCTCGAACGGCATCTCGCGAGTATCAGAAATGGTAATGAGGATGTAAAAATCAGCCCTACTTCTAACTCCAGTCAAACATCAAGCTTACTGTTTATCCGATGCTGATTTGTGCTTAAATACCGAATTACGTTCTTTAGTATGTCATATTCTTGCTGTGTTTCCTCTCGCAAATTGGATTCAATCATTACCTTTACCTTTAAGGATGGCGTAGAGTTACAATTCACAATTGTCGTAGACGTTAACCTCCTTATACTTTTTGCACGTCTGATTTCCAGGTGGTGGGTTGTCAGGACGGCACGATCGCATTCTTCCAGCTGATTTTCAGCACAGTGCACGGTCTTTATAAGGACCGCTATGCCTACAGAGACAGCATGACTGATGTCATCGTCCAACACCTCATCACTGAGCAGAAAGGTGCTTCTTCACAGCCAATCCCACATTGCACAATGACAAACGCTGACACTCTCTACTTTCTGTGCTTCTGAAAAGTAGAGGTTTTTCCTGTCTTGCTTGCATTTCAACTCGAAGCCATCTACATTGCCATCTCGAAGCCATCTACATTGCCCCCCCCAACACACACACACACACACACACACACACACACACACACACACACACACACACACACACACACACACACACACACACATCTAAAAAGATTGCAATGCAAGATGAGTCCCCACTTTGATTGTCAGCATCATCCGCATCATCTCTGTTTCATCACCTGAGGTAAAAGGCAGTCATTTAAAACATGAGCCTCGCCGTCGTCTCTCCACTCGGCTGACCGCCGGGGAAATAATCGCTCATTAATTTCCCCACTTCTGTTCTGTCGGCTGGGTTTCTTGTTATGAATATCTTAATTTAAACATTTAAAAACTTTATTGCGTAAATAATTCATTTTTTGTTCGGTTTTGTTGAGTCGGCTGGTTACCCAGTGTAATTTTTGCAAGCACACACCAAGGCGCATATATATATATATATCAACAAAATATATATATAAGTAAGGAAAATAAGTATTTGAACACTCTGCTATTTTGCAAGTTCTCCCACTTAGAAATCATGGAGGGGTCTGAAATTGTCATCGTAGGTGCATGTCCACTGTGAGAGACATAATCTAAAAAAATTAAAAATCCAGAAATCACAATATAAGATTTTTAAACTATTTATTTGTATGATACAGCTGCAAATAAGTATTTGAACACCTGTCTATCAGCTAGAATTCTGACCCTCAAAGACCTGTTAGTCTGCCTTTAAAATGTCCACCTCCACTACATTTATTATCCTAAATTAGATGCACCTGTTTGAGGTCGTTAGCTGCATAAAGACACCTGTCCACCCCATACAATCAGTAAGAATCCAACTACTAACATGGCCAAGACCAAAGAGCTGTCCAAAGACACTAGAGCCAAAATTGTACACCTCCACAAGGCTGGAAAGGGCTACGGGGAAATTGCCAAGCAGCTTGGTGAAAAAAGGTCCACTGTTGGAGCAATCATTGGAAAATGGAAGAAGCTAAACATGACTGTCAATCCCCCTCGGACTGGGGCTCCTTGCAAGATCTCACCTCGTGGGGTCTCAATGATCGTAACGAAGGTGAGAAATCAGCCCAGAACTACACGGGAGGAGCTGGTCAATGACCTGAAAAGAGCTGGGACCACCGTTTCCAAGGTTACTGTTGGTAATACACTAAGACATCATGGTTTGAAATCATGCATGGCACGGAAGGTTCCCCTGCTTAAACCAGCACATGTCCAGGCACGTCTTAAGTTTGCCAATGACCATTTGGATGATCCAGAGGTGTCATGGGAGAAAGTCATGTGGTCAGATGAGACCAAAACAGAACTTTTGGGTCATAATTCCACTAAACGTGTTTGGAAGAAGAAGAATGATGAGTACCATCCCAAGAACACCATCCCTACTGTGAAGAATGGGGGTGGTAGCATCATGCTTTGGGGGTGTTTTTCTGCACATGGGACAGGGTGACTGCACTGTATTAAGGAGAGGATGACCGGGGCCATGTATTGCGAGATTTTGGGGAACAACTTCCTTTCCTCAGTTAGAGCTTTAAAGATGGGTCTAGGCTGGGTCTTCCAACATGACAATGACCCGAAGCACACAGCCAGGATAACCAAGGAGTGGCTCTGTAAGAAGCATATCAAGGTTCTGGCGTGGCCTAGCCAGTCTCCAGACCTAAACGCAATAGAGAATCTTTGGAGAGGGCTCAAACTCCATGTTTCTCAGCAACAGGCCAGAAACCTGACTGATCTAGAGAAGATCTGTGTGGAGGAGTGGGCCAAAATCTCTCCTGCAGTGTGTGCAAACCTGGTGAAAAACTACAGGAAACGTTTGACCTCTGTAATTGCAAACAAAGGCTACTGTACCAAATATTAACATTGACTTTCTCAGGTGTTCAAATACTTATTTGCAGCTGTATCATACAAATAAATAGTTAAAAAATCATATATTGTGATTTCTCGATTTTTTTTTTTTTTTTAGATTATGTCTCTCACAGTGGACATGCACCTACGATGACAATTTCAGACCCCTCCATGATTTCTAAGTGGGAGAACTTGCAAAAAAGCAGGGTGTTCAAATACTTATTTTCCTCACTATATATATAATATTGCGCATATATATAAATCGCTTTGTCTGGTGACGACTTTTGCGTTGTCAAACAACATTTTCTTGAGCATTTGGTCTATTCTTTTTGTTTTTTCCTTTGTCTTTTTTATGCAGTTTTTTCAAATAAACAGCCACCTTACAGATATTTGAATATTGTTCATTAGTTGAGTATTTTTTATGTATTTTCATTTGCCTAATCAAATATATATATATATATATATATATATATATATATATATATATATATATATATATATATATATATATATATATTTATTTTTATATATATACAGTCTTTAACTGTCTAGTTTCTGTCCATCTTTTCTCACAGTTATATATTAGCGTATCTGCTTCACGGGTTCTTTGTGTTGTGCTTCTTGAGATGCGTTTCTTCTCTCTCTGGTTGTTAAGAGCGGTAGTTTTCTTGTCAACTCAAACCAAGCCTAACCATTTTCTCTAAACCTTTCTCATTAACAAAGCATTTTACCTCAAAGAATTGCTGCTCAAGCTAAAAAATGCCACCAAAACTTGAACTGCATGAACGAGCATGTGTATATATGTTTCTAAAAAAGCAAATTATGACTCCGCTTGCTTTAAAGACATATAATTTTTCACTTTGTACCGTACTAATGCGTCCCTTCTCTCTCCTGTTCAGTGCGTATAAAATGTCGTGAGCTGGTGAAAAAAATCGCCATATACCGCAGCCGGCTAGCCATCCAGCTCCCGGAGAAGATTCTAATTTACGAGCTGAGTTCTGACGACTTCTCCGACATGCACTACCGCGTCAAAGAGAAAATCTGCCGCCGCTTTGAGTGCAACCTGCTTGTCGTCTGCTCCCAGCACATCATTCTCTGCCAGGTATAGATTACAGCAGGACAATAGTGTGTACTGAATAAATCAATAAATGTTGTGTGTACACATTTATTGAAGGCAATGCCAACCAATAAATAAATGGCAGATTATAGGGCCTGGGTAGGGTGCACCCAAATTTGGAACGGCCCTCTGAACAATGCCAGAGACATATTTTGAAAATGTCAATTTAAATACGTTTTATTCATATCATATTTGATAATAAAGGTTGGCTAAAATTCCCTTATTTGTTATATAGATATCAAGGCACCGACAGTTCGGCACAATCCATCCCGATAGTTTTTCCTGCTTCCGGTCCTCTGCAATTACGAGAGCAGCCTCTAGAGGCAAATCACTGATGCAACGTGCTTTTTGTTTTTACATGAGACTGCGCACCACAGAACACGTTATAATATATTTATTATTTACAGTTTATTCATTATATAATTAAATTTATTAATTCATATTTATTTCCTTTAACACATTTTCGTGATTCAGAACTGTTTTTATTTCTTTTATTTTACTTGTTTTTTAGTTTTAAATCCAATATCTATTTTAAAAACTATTGGTCGATTAACGGTAAAGTCCATTATCGGTCAACCTGTAGTTATTTACACAGTGTAATTATTTGTTAAATTCATCCAACAATAATATGCATATGCATAGGAAAGTAAATGTTTTAATTTCAATGGCAATGAATATAAAAAAAACATGGTCATGCAATTTTTGGTTGCAGATCAACCCGGCCCCCCATTAAAGAAAGGAAATATTATGTGGCCCTCACAGAAAAAACTTCGGGACCTAATATATGCATGTCATGCAAATATTAGAAATATATATCAATAATAGGTAATGGAAGTCTTTGGGGGGGAAATTGTATCCTTAGCCATAGGGCAAACTTAGTATCTATGTAGTCAGCACATAACTCTGTTCACAGCTGTGAGTGCATGCACGCGTGTGTGCACACTAGTACACTCAGACAATAGAAGATACAGAGACAAGGTCTTGACCGCTGTCTGATTCAAATGCCTGAGCCGGCTGTGCTTCCAGTCTGTGGTTTATGTCATACAGGCAGCCAGAATGATTCACTCTCAGACTGTCCCCCAAAGCCTTTTTAACAGCCCGTTGATCTCTTAAATCTCGTTTCCCTAAAGACAAAAGGTGTTTTCTTTTGCTTAAAGTACACCGCCTCTGACTGTTTAACATCAAAAACCCTGCATCCTCGCTTTCCCTCCTAATCCCAACATGCTGTTTCGTTTCAATTCTGACCTGCTCGTAATTGCAATGGCATTGCACTGGAGGTCTGTTTTCACCGTGCGCTGTCGAGCGTCTAAAACGTTTTATCTGCTGTCGGCCGAAGAAAGATGCTTACCACCTGTGTACATGTTTATTTTTTCTCTGTCTGTGTGTAGGAGAAGAGACTGCAATGTTTGTCATTTAGCAGTGTGAAAGAGAAGGAATGGATCATGGAGTCTCTGATTCGCTACATCAAAGTGATCGGTGGCCCATCAGGAAGGGAGGGGCTTCTGGTCGGCCTGAAAAATGGAGCAGTGAGTTGTTGTTTTTTTTCCTTTTACTGCTAGAGTGTGTATATGTAAAATATTTATCTTTCTATTTTTTTATTACAATTCATCACACAAACTTTTACAGGCAGGTCCTTGTTGTTGTTGGGTTTTTTTTTGTTTTTTTGAACATTTACTTCTTTTTAGGGTCACTTTATTTCTATTTAAAGTTAAAGGTAAGGTTTCACTATAAATATTTACCCAATTCACCCAATTTAGCTCTAAAAAGCAAGCTTCAAATAACACAAATGTCCTGTGTGTGTGTGTGTGTGTGTGTGTGTGTGTGTGTGTGTGTGTGTGTGTGTGTGTGGGTCTGCGTTACTTTATACATTTGTCAGTTTGGGAAAATTATGGGTAGAAAGTGCGAAATTAAAAAGCAAAAACAGACATAATAAGAACATAACTTGAAAATTATGTAAACCAGGAGGTTGACCAGGGGTGTCAAAATTCATTTAGATGACAGACCACATTACACCTAGTCCAGAAAGGCTGAAAATAAGACTCCGAAGACATTAGGAATTCCATTTTATTTATGAATTTATTGGTATTTCTTTAAAAGTCACATAGAGATTATACACTAATGACCAAATCTTTAATTCAATACAATTTGTTTTTATTTGTATAGCTCTTTAAACAATGGCCATTGTCTCAAAGCAGCTTTACATAGATAAAGCAGTAATAAAGAATATACAAGCCTGTTGCGCCGTTAGTTTGGTTCGTTCTGAAGAACTTTATAAGTGGCACTGTCAAAGAATGCCACTTTTGCTAGCTCTGCCCCGGTCAGCTGTAAGTGTTGTGAAATGTAAGCGTATAGGAGCAATAACAGCTGAGCCATGATGTGGCTAGACCACACAAACAATTTGTGCATGTAGTGCGTAAAAATCGCCTATTGCATCACTCATACTGTCTCTGGAAAGCCCTAGAAATGTGCGTCAAGAGCCTCAAAAGCGTTTCCATGGCTGCACAGATGAACACAAGCCTAAGAGGCCTATGCACAATGCCAAGCATTGTCTGGAATGGTGTAGCGCATGTCGTTGTTGAAATCTGGAGCAGTGGAAACACATTCTTGAGAGTGATCAATCACGTTTCACTGTTTGGCAGTCTGATGGACAAATCTGGGTTCGGTGTAAGCCAGGAGAACATTAAACTGAAATATTTGGGTCTGGGATAGTCTGAAGCTGGTTTTCAGTGTTTGTGCCTCACAGTTTCAGTGAAGAGTTATCTTAATTCTACAGCATACAAAGACATTTTAGGCAGTTGTATGCTTTTAGCTTTGGGGCAACCAGTTCCTTTTCCAGAAGATTGTGCACAGAGTGGGGTGGATACTGTATGGGGTAGATAACGGAGAGACATGATTTGACCGGCTTTGTTTGGAGGAATTTCAGTGGCTCACTCTAGCTTTGACCTCACCCACTTGCGGATGAATTGGAACATTGATTTCGAGCCAGGCCTTCTTTTCTAATATCAGTGCCTGACCTCACAAATGCTCTTTTGACTGATTTAAATACAAATTCCCACAAGCGCACTCCAAAACATGGGCCTTTTCAGAAGATTGGAGGCTGTTTTCAAAATAAGGGATTGGAAAGACAATGAATGCCATTGGTTTTTGGAATGAGATGGCCAACAAGTTCATATAGATGCAATGATCAGGTGTTCACATACCTTTGGCCTTGATAATGTGCATACAGACAGTTTAACCGAATAAGAGATTAAACACACTAAAGTGCATTCCCTCAGTTGGAGTTTTAATGCTGGTGGGAGGTGGTGGCTTGGTGGTTAATGCATTGGACTTTGGATCCGAAGGTCATGAGTTCAGATCCCAATCATACCAAGCTGCCAACCCCTGGGCCCCTGAGCAATGCCCTTATAGCTACTCAGTTGTATAAATGAATGGCTAGAATCCCATTGATCTTCAGTTGGAATGAGATCTTGTGACTATGAAGGCTTACATCATTTTCATCCTCAGTGAGACATCTCAACATGCGGATGGGGGCAGGGTCATCTCGGAATAGGCCGTCTCTTCGCCACTAATGCACCTTTAATTGCCCACCATATTATTAACACATTGGGAGCCCTATAAATTTCCATGATGTAATGACTGCTGTTAAGGAGAAAGCATCATAAGAAAAAGAAAGATTTCAAACCTTTAATAGGTGCACCTACTTTATTTGTGCCTAGAGGGGGAATATTTACTGTAGCCATATGGTCTCTGCATGGCCTTTTTAACCGCTTGCAGCTGTGTGAGTGTACCCCTAGTCCCTTAGTCTATATATTTCATTAATAGGCTTCCATGCCTTCTTCAGTTAATTGCAAACACAATTTCACATATTTTAGCTGGAAGTCAGCTGCCTTCCGCACAAGATGTTTGCAGTTTTTTTGTTAAAAGCTTTGGACTTGTAGGACTAAACAGAAATGCATGTTGCCATTCTGTAATTGATACACTATTCAATTAAGGATTATTCTCTACTAGATGTTTATATTATACATGTATTATATTACTGCTCTAACAGTATCAAAACATTGCATATTTTAGCTTTGTTATATAAAACCATACTCTTGACTTGAAACTGATCTCTTGCTCATTCATATCCAATTTTGTAAATCCAGTTTGGCGATCATGTGGAAATGATTGGCTGTGTTGTTCGCTTTAAGATGCTTTTTTGCTCACCACAGATGTTAGCTTGTCTGTAGCATTCCTATGAGCTAGCACCAGCCTGGCCAGTTTCCTTAGACCTCGCTAATCAACATGGCGTTTCCATTTGCAGAACTGCCGCATGCTTGATGTGGGGTATGGGGTTGGGCAGCAGGAGATCAGCAGCTTCTGAAATGCTGTCTAGTACCAACAACCGTGTCACAGTCAGCAAAATCGCATTTCCTCCACATTCTGTTTTATATAAATTGTATATCTCATTTTGTCTCGTATTTTCTTTTATTTCCTCATATTTTATATATATAGTCCCTTTTATCTAATGCACACCTTTCTGAGTGGCTGATCAATTTACATTTCGCTCCAAGTTATTCTGCATATAACTATGTAACAAGTAAAAACCTTGAAATCTTCTGTTGCTTAATGCGAATATGAACTGGATCAGTGCGATTGTATACGTTGCGGTGATGCAACCCGATCGGCTGATTGGGTAACTGCATGAATGAGCATTTATACGTGGCTTGTCCAATAAATTGGCATGGTTTTAAACCTGGATGGTGTTAGTGCAGGTATGCAGCAGGGTTTTGAAATTATACCAGCCCTTTTAAGTCATGATTAGAAAATGAGTAAGCAGTTACTTTGCTTGTATTGGCAAATTCGCATGTAAAGCGCGAGCTACATTTTTTTTTTTTTTTTTTTGGAAGATATTAGCCAGACACTGCAGCAGGTCTAACATATGTTCTCCGTTTGGGCAGATTTTGAAGATCTTTGTGGATAACCCATTCCCTATCACTCTGCTGAAGCAGAACACATCTGTGCGCTGTCTGGACATGAGCACGTCTCGCAGTAAGCTGGCTGTAGTGGACGAGCACAACACCTGCCTGGTCTACGACATCCAGACCAAAGAGCTGCTTTTCCAGGTAATGCCCCAGTTGAGATTGATGGCAGAACCAAATTCCACTCGTTTCCTGTTTATCAGAGAGATGCACATGTTCTCTTGTGCCTGGTTTGCCAGTTTCATGCCACAGAATTTAGCTCAGTCCACAAGCAATTACAAGCCAGTTTCAGGAGTTTTTAAAACTAGATTATGGCATTAAGGAATCGTGGCATGTTCATGTTTAATATAGATGTTCATGTAGACACACATTTAAATATACAAAACAGATAACAGAAATACATTCTCAACAACTAAAAAACTACTCTCATGATATTGTAATGTAAAGTTTATAGGTTACCTGTCACACTCATTTGGTTATAATCTCTGAACACAGCACATGTTCTTTCTTTTCATTCATGTTTCTATTTTCTGTTTAATAGGCTCTTAGTATTTAGCCGAAGTGATATGACATCTTTTGTTTTAGTTTTTTGTGTCAAAAGCATTCACTCTTTACACGCAACACTTTTGCTGTTAAAAGCAAAGAGATGTCTACATTGACAGGTCTAAATTGTGACCTTAAGTATATGGAAACATTTTTTTCTTTTTTAAAGTGAGTATTTTTGGCTTAGAAGTTGAGAGAGGAAAATACTGTCATTGCTAAATCATACAGAAATCAAATCACCAGGTAGTAAAAGACAAACCTCAGCTCTTTAACCTTCTTTTTTTTCATATAGTTCTTTTGTTTCTTTGTTCATATTTTTGGTATCTTTCTGAATTTGGTGCCTGTGTATAATCAGGAGCCCAATGCAAACAGCGTGGCCTGGAACACACAGTGTGAGGACATGCTGTGTTTCTCTGGCAGTGGCTATTTGAACATCAAGGCGAGCAATTTCCCTGTGCACCAGCAGAAGCTTCAGGGCTTTGTTGTGGGCTACAATGGCTCCAAGATCTTCTGCCTGCATGTCTACTCCATGGCTGCAGTGGAGGTGCCTCAGGTGTGTGAGCATTGGGTTAAATACCTGTGAAATTAAGTGATAACCATGTAAATATATATATAGTATTTACAGAGCTTCACTTTTTCCGCATTTTATGTTACAGCCGTATTTCAAAATGGATTAAATTCATTATTTTCCTTAAAAAATTCTACAATCAATACCCCATAATGACCACGTGAAAGAAGTTTGTTTGAATGTTTTGCAAATTTATTACAAAATAAAAAAAACTAAATAAAATCACATGTACATACTGTAAATATTCACAGCCTTTTTTATGACACTCCAAATTGACCTCAGGTGCATTCTATTTCCACTGATCATCCTTGAGATGTTTCTACAACTTGATTGGAGTCCACCAGTGGTAAATTCAGTGAATTGGACAGGATTTGAAAGGCAAACACTTGTCTATTTATGGTCCCACAGTTAACAGTGCATGTCAGAGCACAAACCAAGCCATGAAGTACAAGAAATTATCTGTAGACATCAAAGACAGGATTGTAATTATTTTCCGGATGCACTGTATGTGCACGTATGCATGTGTGTGTGTGTGTGTGTGTGTGTGTGTGTATATATATATATATAAATGAGAAAACGCGATAAACGGACTCTATTTTATGTATACAGTATTGTACTCTATAAATTTTTTTCAAAATTTTTTATGAATAATTAGATTTTTATTTATAAATTTCATTATTTCAACTTAAAACTCCATAAAAAAATTCCCTATATGTTTTTTGGTCTTTTGTTCTGTCCGCGAGAGACCGGAAAAATCAGCCAAACAAAATAGTTATGTGGCAAATGCAATTCCACGATAAACCGGGGGTGCAAAATTCGGGGGATTACTGTGTGTGTGTGTGTGTGTGTGTGTGTGTGTGTGTGTGTGTGTGTGTGTGTGTGTGTGTGTGTGTGTGTGTGTGTGTGTGTGTGTGTGTGTGTGTATATATATATATATATCACGCAGTCAGCTCCCATGTACCAGTATCTGGAGCGAAGGATGTTTAAGGAAGCTTATCAGATCGCTTGCCTGGGCGTGACGGACAGTGACTGGAGGGATCTGGCTACAGAAGCACTGGAAGGACTGGACTTTGACACAGCCAAAAAGGTTTTTCAATAAACTTCTTCTACAGACACACAGGCACCCCATTTAATTTTCGGGTTCTTACTAAAATATTGCATCACGTAACTCATGAAAGCAGCAGATGGTGCTTCCTGGTGCTAGTTGAGAATTCAGGCAACCTCTTATATTTCCGAAAGAGAAATTAATCACTATTCACAGAAACACTATTCATCTCTGTCCAAATTGATGAATGTCCAAATGTGTCTCGCATTCCTTTCTAAATTATTTTTTTTCTAGGCATTTATCAGGGTCCGAGACCTTCGCTACCTTGAGCTCATCAATAGCATTGAAGTAAGTTCTGCTACACATTCACCATGTTCCCCACCCCTTCCTTTTCAAAGCTTTACCATCAAATATATGTTGTAAGTGGTGTATGTTCTACAACTGTAACTCTGAAAGTAGGTTCAAATATAATTCTACAAGTCTACAGTAAAGATCTGCGCTGAATGACAAGTACACCTGATTTTCGGATTTGCATACAGTTGACACAAGTTGCATACATTTTTCCACGATATTCTCAGAGCAAAAAAGCACTGATTTAAACGATAGGTCTTTTGACAGTCAAACATACACTAGTAATGAAATCCTAATAATGGCATTTGTCTAATCAGAAGCATTTTAAAATCAACTCACCAATTTCTGTAATCTTTTAGAATGTTAATAGAGATTTGGCGTAACTTTTGTATGCATGCGTGTTTCACCCAACTGTAATTCTAATCGTGAGTTACAATTCATCGAGTCTCTAGTTGACTGTTTTAGCATCACCTGTGATTAAAACATGAAACGTCGGGCAACAGGAAATGTCTAGAGTAGTGAAAAACTGAGATTAACCATCACTTCTGGCCTGTTTTAAATTCTTTCTATATAATTACTTACACAGGGAATTGTAAGGTTAATGCATAAAAAAAAGAGTAAATGTTTGATGGTTGATGGTGAAATCTTCTCTGAGGTGAAGAGACTTCAGATGCCAGCACTCTTTCACCCTAAAGCTGTTTTATTTTGACATGGGAAGGTATTCAGGATGGAGAGCAAGTGTGAAGATAAAAAGTTGAGAGGCTGGTGATAGTTTCTTCTTAGCTGGTATAATGTGTAAAACAATGGAGTGAAAACTGGAACTAACTTTGTTTTGTGTTAAATAACTGAGTTTTGTCATTTATTTAAGAAATAAGAGACATGCACTGATAAAAGTCATAACAGTGCTAACAGTAACTCACATCAGGCCACATCACAATACCCTGCTATTGAGCATTTTCCTTAAGAGCACGCCCCATCATGTTTTATTACCTATTCGGCTTTCTTTCGGATTTCTCCAAAAGCTCTGGAGTTTAGACGAAACGGATCCAGCTTTGTGTGAACAAGAAGCCAACCTTTCAAATCTGAATGCATTTGTGTGCTTTTTGTGTATGTGTTTAGACCTTGGTAGCCTCCAGCTAGTAGTTTTAAAAAGGGCTGGCCTTTTTTAACCAGCAATGTTTTTGATGTCAGGAATGTTGTATAGAAAAAACGGATTATTATATTTGAGTGGATAATGCAAAAGTAGGTTGTGTTAAAGGTTTGCATAACATACTGTTTTTTTGCAGCAGATTAGAAGGCGTGTGCATTTTTGTGTATCTGTGTACTGTAGGTACATGTACTGTACCTACACGTCTTTTTAACCACAGGTTAATGCAAAAATAAATAAATCTCAGCTCATTCAGCTAAAAGGGTGTTAGTAAAGTTAGGTACTGATGTAGTGTGTCAGTGTTCCATTTCTTCCCAAAGGTCTTTAGTAGGGTTGAGTTCAGAGTTTTAGAGCAGGTCACTCAAGATCCTCCAATCCAACTTATGTAAACCACATCTTTATGTGCTTTGTGCACAGGGGGCATCGTCATGCTGGAGCAGGTTTAGGTCTCCTAGTTCATTCGAAGGGAACATTTTAATGCTTCCACATCCAGAGACCTTTACAATTGTGTACTTCCAACTTTGTGGTAACAGTTTGGAGAAGAACCACACATGGCCCAACACTGTGTGTGTGTGTGTGTGTGTGTGTGTGTGTGTGTGTGTGTGTGTGTGTATGTATATGCATATGCATATAGATACAGTGTTGTGAAAAAGTATTTTTCTGATTTCTTTTTTATTTTTTGCATTTTTTCTCACAGTTAAATAACTCAAAATGTGAATAATCCACAAAGATATCCTGAGCAAAATGCAGTTTTGTAATTGAGGAAATCATTTATTAAGCTGTCCAGATCTAGCTGGCACTATGTGAAAATGTAAATCAGTTAAATTTCACTTGCCCCACTGCGACCTGATTGCTGTCAGACCTGTTGAATCGGGAAAATCACTTAAATAGAACCTGTCTGCCAATGTAAAGCACGCTAAAAGATCTCAAAAAGCAACACATCATGCTACGATTTAAGGAAATCCAAGAACAGATGAGAAACTAAATTATTGACATGTATTAGTCTGGAAAGGGTTACAAAGTAATTTCTAGGGCTTTGGGACTCCAGCGAACCATGGTAAGAGACATTATCCACAAATGGAGAAAACATGGAACAGTGGTGAACTTTCCCAGGAATGACCCAGAGCAACATCTAAAGAACTGCAGGCCTCACTTGCCTGTTATGGTCAGTGTTCATGATTCAACAATAAGAAAGAGACTGGGCAAAGAATACATCCATTGCCGAGTTCCAAGGCAAAAACCACTGCTGACCAGAAAGAACACAAAGGCTTGTCTTACATTTGGCAAAAAGGTATCTTGATTATCCCTAAGACTTTCGGGTAAATATTTTGTGGACTGATGAGACAAAAGTTTAAGTTTTTGGAAGGTGTGCATCCTGTTACATTGGACGTAAAACTAACCCGGTATTTAACAAAAAAAAAACAAAAACAGTCTATCATTCCAACAGGCAAAGTGGTGGTAGTTTGATGGACTTTGAGTCCAAACTTAACAACGAGTCTTTGCACAGACTCAACATATACCCAGTTCTCTTGCACAGAGTATTTTCTTTACTATTTAATATTTTGTAGTATTTATTGCATGCCTTATTGCCTATGTTTGTGAATACTGCTGGTAGCTGTACATTTTCCATTGGGATGAATAAAATCTGTCTGCCTGTCTGGTTCAGGACCTGGACGAATTGGCATAAATGATGAAACAATGAATTCTGCATCCACCTCTAAATGGCAAAAAAAAAACAATTTGTCCAGGCTTCAATTCGATTGAGATGCTGTGGCATGATCTCAAACAGGCCGTTCATGCTCGAAAACCCTTCCAATGTGGCTGAATTAAAAGAATTCTGCAAAGGACAGTGGGTCACAACACCTCCACAACGATGTGAAGGATTCGTTGCCGGTTATCGCAAACGCTTGATTGCATTTGTTGCCGCCAAGGGTGGCACAACCCCAGTTATCAGGTTTAGGGGGGAATTCCCTTTGCACATAGGACCAGGCAGGTTTGGACAGCTTTATTTGCTTTTTTGATAAATGCAATCATGCTTCACAAACTGCCTTTTTTATTTTCTTTGGTGATCTTTGAGTAATATTCAAATTTGCTCGATGATCTGAATCATTTAAATGTGACGAATACAATATATATTAAAAAGAATTATTAAATAAAAAAGAATGACTAATTAGGAACTTTCTTATAGCACTGTAGATAGATAGATATCTGTGAACATCCTTTTTGACATTTGATATCTGAAAATATAATAATAGAAATTGGCCTAAATCCAACCCGGCAAGGGTGAAGAAGTTTTGTTTCGTGCGCCAGTTTGCTCTTCTATTTTTGTTCTGTTTATCGCCGACCCATCAGAGAGCGAAAAATGTGTGGTTTCTATTTGTGTGTTGGTGATTCATCATTTGCACATACACACACACACACAAATAATTTTGCTGGGCTACTCTTCCTGTGCATGCGCTAATGGAATCGTGTGATTGCGTGTCTTTTGCACAGGAGAGGAAGAAGAGAGGTGAGAACAACAGTGATCTCTTTCAAGCAGACGTCTACGCTTACCAGGGCAAATTCCACGAAGCTGCCAAACTCTATAAGCGAAGTGGCCATGATAACCGGGCGCTCACCATGTACACAGACCTGCGCATGTTTGAGTATGCCAAGGTGTGTGTGTTTACATTCACATTAAAGCATGTGCTTGCTCATTTGGTTTGTGTATGTGTGTGGTGGATGAAACCCATGTTTCCATTGCTGCTGTATATATTTGTTTTCTCTTCTTGCAGTTCTTCTTTGTGTATGTTTTCATGTTCTGTCTGCTCTTTGCACTGATTTTCGTTGAAGGAAAACAGACCAGTCCTAATTGTTGCGCTGCGCTCTTTTCTCAGCTCCTCCACTTCACTAGACCCTTGAGCTCCAGACGCGTGCAACGAATAATTACGTCTACTTCAAGTACATTAGGTTCCTTTCAGACATTTCTGCAATCGGGCTGCGGGTCCCAACTGTAGTGTGCCTTTATGCACGTGTTTGTATTCGGGAGCAAGAGAAGAGCGTGAGAAAAGGGAAAGGGATTTGTTCCCCACTTCCTCTGTATTTGATCTGTTAAACTTGAAAATGTTCGTTTGGTTTGTTTTTGCATAGTGCAAAAAGAAGAAAAATTATTTTGCTACTCACGTGTGTGTTCTAGGACTTCCTGGCTTCGGCAGACCCTAAAGACACAAAGCTGCTGATGAAGAAGCAGGCGGACTGGGCTAAGAACAGCAAAGAGCCGCGCGCCGCTGTCGACATGTACCTAAGCGCGGGGGAGAACATGAAGGCCATCGAGATCATCGGGGAGCACGGCTGGGTGGACATGTGAGATTCACTTAAACACTGAATTCCTGGTTAAAGCACATACACACACAGGTTACCTGAACTCTAAAATGAAGAAAGTTTTTTTCTTTCTAATTTGGTCACCTGCCAATCAATCAGCTCCTATCCATCAATCAGCTCTCTCCAGGCACATGACAACTACCAATTGGGGAGAGTAAGCGTTAACTTGTGCTTTTTGTGAGACATGTGAAGCCAGCAAACTGCTTTTTTCCCCCGAACTGCTGCTCATGATTTATGATTTACAGAAAGTGCTTTTCGCCTTCTTCCCCATACAACCCCAATTCCAAAAAAAGTTGGGACACTGTAAAATGAAAATAAAAACAAACTGCAACAATTTGCAAATCTCATAAACCCATTGTTATTCACAGTAGAACATAGATCACATATCAGATGTTGAAACTGAGAAAATGTAAAATTTATAAAAAACAATAAGGTCATTTTGAATGTGATGGCTGCAACACGTCTGAAAGTTGGGACGGGGCAACAAAAGTCTTGAGGTTAATTGACAACATGTCAGTAAATGATTGCGTATAAATAGTGTATTTTAGAGAGGCAGAGTGTCTCAGAGGTAAAGCTGGATAGAGCTTCACTAATTTGTGAAACACCACAATTGTGGAACAATTTAAAAAAAAAATATTCCTCAACATATAATTGCAAAAGTGTTTCAACGGTTTGCATCAAAAGTTTCAAAAAATCTGGAGAAATCTCTGTGCACAAGGGACAAGCGTAAAAAATATCAATATTGGATGGATCTGATCTTTGGGCCCTCTGACAGCACTGTATTTAAAACAGTCATGATTCTGTATTAGAAATCATCGCATGGGCTTATTTACACCTGCAGAAACCATTGTCTGTAAACACAGTTTGCCATGTCAACCACAAACACAGGTCAAATCTTGATCATGCAAAGAAGAAGACATGTGTAAACATTATGTAGAAAGCTGCCATTCTCTCTGGAACAAAGCTTATTTGATAAGGAACTGAGGCAAAATTCAAAACTGTTGGTCAGATGTATCGAAATTGTGGACACCATAACCTCCGGACTAAAGAGGAGAGGGAACATCTGGCTTGTTACCAGCGCTCCGTTCAAAAAGCCGCATCTCTGATGGTATGGGCGTGCATTAGTGCACACATTTGGAAAGGCTCCATCAATGCTGAAGGATTTCCATCCAGAAATCGTTTTTTTCAGCGGATACTGCATCTTTTACAATAGCATGGCTACTGAGTAGAAGAGCTTAGGTGCTGCACTGGCCTGAGTGCAGTCTATACCTTTAACCATTTGGTGCATCATGAAACAAAAAATACAACAAAGGACACCCAGAACTGAGCAGCTAGAATCCTGTATCAGACACACATGGGACAACAGTCTTCTATAATTTCAGCAACTGGCCTCCTCATTTCCCAGATGTATATGGACAGAAGAGGTGATGCTTCACAGCTTCACAACCTTTTTGAGCCCTGTTAAAGATTTTTGAAATGACTGTATTTTTTTTTCTCCTTAAGATGGCATATATTCTCAGTTTAAACATTTGTTGTGTCCCAACTACATTGGAATTGGGTTGTATGTCGACTTAATTGTCCATGTTTGATTGGCTACAGTCAATGTGGTTGATGGATAAATGAGAGTGTGATGCTTTCACTCTTGTTCATATAACACAAGCAAATTTACGCCCTTGAATCATGATCCATTGATATCTGTGGCAATGTCAGGATTCGAACTCGTGATCTTTAGAAGGAGAGACAGAAAGCTTTTCTCTTGTGCCACTCCAGTGCCCTTCTTCTTTTAAAACTGTTGAAACCCAATATAAGAAGCACTTCTGCAAATAGTCCCAAAAACTGTTCTGATTTAAACCATACTGACCCCACCATGAGAAATCTCTCAAAAACTTTGGAAAGCCTGCTCTGAATTGGAGTGAAAACAGAGAGATGAAAAGTGGAAAGAGAGTGGAAAGAGAGAACAGTCTTTCGTGTTTCATGTATCTGTATCTAAAATTGGAAATCTTACCTGGCACTGTCTCTTGAACATACATCCCTTCTTTCTTCTCCCCCAAGCACTAGCTCAACTTCGCCAAATAACCACTCCAACTCTGTCATCATTTAGGCAACGTGTTCGTCCTCAAAGTGGAATTTGCCTTCCGCTTGTCTTCCACTGCATATTTGCTCTCCTCTCCGAGTTCCCGTTCTTCCTTCGAGTTTGCTTTCTTTTGTCCCGTTTTTTTTTTTTTCCCCCCGAACGGTGCGGAATATTAAAGACTATAGCCTCGCATCAAACAGATAATAACAACGTTGAGGACAACATATAATTAAACCACTGGCAAGAAAAGAGGGAAAACAATCAAATGGAACTAATTTCATGGATCGTTGCCCACACATAATGTGCAAAATGAACCTCCGTTGTTTGAGCAACTCTCCTATTATATTATTGCTATCTTTATATCAGATAAGCAAAGTTCATCTTGAATCAAACAACTCCCTCTCTCTTCCTGTCTCTCTCGCTCTCGTTCCGCAGGTTGATAGATCTGGCACGTAAGCTCGACAAAGCGGAGCGCGAGCCATTGGCCAGGTGCGCTGAATTCTTCCAGAAGTTGAATCACCATGGTTACGCAGCTGAGACCTACTCCAAAATGGGTGACCTGAAAGCCTTGGTGCGGCTACATGTAGAGGCCAGGCACTGGGAAGAGGTGTGTGTGGGCGGACGGGTGACAGTCGGGTCGAATACGTTCCTCTTTGTCGCCGCAAAGTGTGTTTTATAACATGTAGTTTGAATTTCTAGTGTTGCTGTGTTACCATTACGTGCTGCTAATTACAAACCTCTAAGCTGATCATTGACCAGCTTACCTACCAATTAACCGCTGCTTTTACGCACGGGCCCAGAGGTGTCCGACACTGAAAGTTTTCATATATTGTGCTCTGATGATTCACTGTACTCAAAGAATCATTTATATTCGGAACAAATCTTTGAACTATTAAAATTGTCTGTGTAGATATGTAGACATGGACTCCCGTGGCATATGCTTCAAATAAACACACACAAAAAAAAAAACCATGTAATATAGTTTGTTGGAGCTTTCTGTGTGGAGATATTTCTGTGCATCTCCATAACTGAGGCCGGTGCGATTCGCATCTCGATGCATAGCCAACGATACGATACATTAAAGATGCATACGATGCAACTACCGATGCGATACGATTCACCCCTCTTACGATGCAGTGCGATTTAATTCAACACGATGTGATTCAATGCAATACGATTTGATGCTATGCATTTCAGTATGGTACAGATAGTTTTTATTAGTTTTTTAGATAGCTTTTATTTCTTTGGTTCAGAAAGCAACTCATAAATTTACTTAAGGGCCTTTCACAAACAGGCCTTTGTAGAGCAAAAAAAAAAAAAAAAAAAAAAAGATAAAATATAACCCAGAGGTTTTTTTACTATTCTGTCTCTAGGAAGATGCTGCTCTACCTTTGTCATGTTAATCTATATTCTATGTGTCTCACAGGACACGCCTCGGTTTCTGTAGTGTTGTGATACGTCATATTGAGAGAACGTGCTTGGAGAAATCAATCTACATATAAAACATTGAACACAAATTATTTGTCACTTTGTAAATAATAAAAGCATAGCGCATCTACTAATAATTGTATATAAATAGATAGTTATTTTTTTACCATTACAAATATGTTAATGATACAAACGGCAACTTGTATCCGATACACACTTTTCTCAATCGATGCATCACGTCGTAAACTTTTATGCCGATGCAAATCGCCGAATCTCACCATCCTAAATATATATATTTTTAGACACACTATGCAAAGTGGAAATGTTGTTCTGCTATCCCGAACATCTCGCCACATAGAGTTCCTGCTTGTAAACCTGGCTAATAAACCATCGTATCTTTTGTTGTCACTGTTTCTCTATAGGTTTTTATTTAGAAACTATTTGTAAAATCGCTGAATTGTTTGGTATTTGTCCAAAGCCCTAAAATATTAACTTGTTTTTTTTTTTTTTTACCACTGCACCACAGGCCTTCTCTCAGGTTGAGAAACATCCTCAGTACAAGGACGATGTGTATGTTCCCTATGCACAGTGGCTTGCTGAGAACGACCGCTTTGAGGAGGCCCAGAAAGGTGAAGCAACTGCATCCACTTCTTGCGTACAGTGTTTTTTTTTTTTTTCTTTCTCACATATTCGCAGCCTATTCAGCGAAGTGCTGTGGATTATAATTACATGTCCACATTACATTTAGAACAAAAAAAAAAGGCTGTGTGGGAGCTCTGGTAGTCCTCGTTCCTATATTGCTGGAGAAAGAAATGTGGATTGTTCTATGCAGCACTGATTATCTTTCTGGTCATAATCCACCATTGTGTTTCGGTTGATTATAATTGGCAGCGGAAGACGATTTACAAGCCCGACGAGGCAGAAATGTCTTCAGACTCTACACCACACACACTTCGTTTCATGAACCCAGGAATTGTTCTCCTCACTCTTCAGCTACTCCGAGACCACCGTCTGTGTTTATCCTAGTCTCCTGTCTAAACCCGTTGGAGCTGAGCTGCACTCCAGCCACCTCGAAATCTTTTGTGATAAATGGGCGACTAAAGCACTTCGACCCAAAATGCAACTAATGGAATTCTGACCCTTAAAAAGGCGTCCTACATGAGGCCGTGGCAGGGGTTTGCGCTGCTGTAAAGCTGCGTTTCATTAGGCTGAGATAGCAAGGAGGGAAACCGGTGCTCAATCCTGCTCGGGTTTCTAAGTGCGCCTCTGTTTGACATCCACTAATAGCCTCTCATTTTCTCTGTGAACCAAGTTGCAGCAGAGATTACGCTTTAAGAGCGGTGGGTTTCGTACGACTTGTGTGCATTAAGTACAAATTGCTTTTGGCGTGTGGGTGAGGTAAAGAGATCTGGCCCGGTTCCCTGTGTGTAACGCCTGACAGCTGGAAGAAGAAGAGCGGAAAAAGGAGGAATTTATTACTTGCATGGCCAACCTCTGGGAAAGATTTCGGTCAAATATGAGCATGATGCAAATGACTAAATCCCTGTTTAGACTGATTAATAAATGGTATTATGTCCAGAGATTGATGGCAGAACTGAGTCAAGCAGCTCCTCGGCTCGAGGTTCTGAAATTAATGCTCATGTGATTTGAGTTTTTAAGTGGCTTCTAAGTCGTTTGCAGACAGTTTTTAAAATCAAATCTGACGTCTGAAGCTAAACAGCTGAAGTGTCTGGATTTAAATAAGTAGCCACATGCTGGTCTGCGGAACGACATATGACAAAATATGATGCGTTTTAGAAGTCAGTTTCATCCTGAACTTCGAATATCGGTGCAGTTTATTTAATACTTATATAACTAATAGTATATTATACAGAACTTCTGAACTGGCACCAGTCCATCTTTTTGAGAAATTCACTTTTAAATTTAATTTAACATCAGCTTGGGGCTTTGGCACTAATTGGTGAACAAATAGTGAAAGCTATTGCTTAGCATGTTCATATTAACTGACACTTATTTTGTTTAGTTCCCTAAGTTGCTCTTGCAAGTTGTTTTGTATTGATTTTTTTGCTCCATATAATATAATGAGCTTTGATTATGTTTTGTCTGGTTCCCCAGCAGTTTTGATTAAAGATGAAGAGACACAAGTACTAACAATCAACTGAAGTTAACATGTACCACTTGGATCATCATGTTTTCATAATCCTTTATCTTGGTTAAGAATGCTTGCCTGGTCTTGCACAAATCTTATTTGTATCGAATGGGCTCCTGACGTCATTAGATGTAGTGAATATAAATTCAAACCTTTAGTTGAGCCTGTGTGTGTTTTACTTGACAAACACGTTGAATTCTTTACAGCATTGTATCCAGCGACTGTCAAAGTTTTATTGTTTTAAGAGATGTTCCTTTTGTTGATATGCAACAAAATAGGTATGAAGATGTACACTCTAGCCGACTGTTTGCGCTCCTAATAACGGTTGGACATATGCTTTGGCCGTTTCTCTTGTTATATGGTGAAGTTGATTGTAATAAGTTGCAGTATCTACAAAATTTCTTGGTAGATAAAAGAATGGAATGGTAGCCATGTGGGTTTAGGTTTCCTTTCACCCGGAATACGTCTCCAACCTTCCCTGCTCCTAAACACCCCCTAAACCATTAAGTTTTCACCTTGACTGTGAGTGTAAAGCAGTCTGGAAACATCTACTCCCCTGCTCTCTGACTTACATAAGTTCTTCTGTCAAAACCAAAAATGCCAAATTTGGACTCATCTTTCACAGACCTTTCTTCCGGTCATTCAATGTCCAATTCTTGTGTGTTTTGGTCTTTTACATCGTTTGTTGCATATGAACATGTGTCTCAAAAGCCATAAAAGACCAAGCATCTCCAAACTATTGACAGGCACTATAAATTATTAAATATCCAGTGAAACATTGTGAAATAATGAATTGTTGCCTTAGGCATCAAAATCACGTCTAGCTGTATAATAGCAGATTCAGCGTTTATTACATTTCTAAATCATGAATCTCGAGTGACTTGACTTTGAATCTGAATCTTGTTAAGGCTACAACCAGGAGCCCAAGAGATCGAAATCATCATCTTCAGAATTGAAATTGTATCATATTGTGTAAAAGAGCTTTTCCACAAGTTTTACAAATACAGCGGCGTCAAAATATCCGGGACATCAATATTCTATAGATTTTTTGTAATTTCTAGATTGCGAAAAAACCTTCTTTGGGTCTATTCTACTAAACCCTGTGACCAGAAAACACTAATTACACTAATAATATTGGGACATTCCAAAAATACAAAGCATTTTTACCTTGAATTGCATTAATTACTGGTAAATATAATTTGTGATGGGAAATAAACTTAATTAGAAAGAAGCATTTTCACTCTTTTCATTTTTACCAAATTCTTAACACACAGTTCACAGCACAATATTTGGATGCCTTTGGATGCAGTAGCATTTAACTGACCTTAAACTGGGAGAGCCAAAACTATTTCTAGCATGACAATACCCCTGTGCACAAAGTGAGCTCCATGAAGGTATGCTTTATGGGCTGGAGTGGAAGATCGTGAGCGGCCTCCTATAGAGCTCTCTGACCTCATCCCTACTGAACACCTCTGGAATCAATTGCACTGACTGCACCCCAGACCTCATCACTGTGCTGAATGAGCACAGATCTTCACAAGCACACTCCAAAATATAGTGGAAATTCTTCCAGGAATAGTGGAGGTTATTATGACAACAAATGGGGCTTGAATGTTTAAAAAGCACATATGAATCTAATGATCAGGTGACCACAAGCTTTTGTCCATGTAGTGTGTGTGTTTGTATATATGTGTATATAAGAGTATATACTGTGGATTTTTATTTACCCCACCCACTAACCAAGGGTTTACAGTATACAGTACAGTTTTAATGGATATTACATAAATAATGGGAAAAATCATAGCCACAATGGTCATGTGTAAGTATTTATAAAGAAGCATTTACTCTGGTGATGAGAGAAAGATTCTCAGCCCCCATTTTGCCACCTGGCTGCATCCAGGACAACTCTTGATGCATGCCCTCCTTGCGCCTTGAGGGACAGTAGGGTGAATCTAGTCATTCTTATGGCTCAAAGGAAGAGCAGACTGGGAAGTGTGTTCAGCCCACAAGCAATGCATGGCCTTCAAAGACTTTACATAATCTTTCAGCAAAAATATACTGTAAATAGAAAAGTGTATTTGAAATTTTTTCTCCCGCTACTGCCAGTAATTAAATTTCATGTTTTTCTGGCTTTGTTTACCAGCTTTCCACAAGGCTGGCCGGCAAGCTGAGGCTGTCAAGGTTTTGGAGCAGCTTACTCACAATGCTGTTGTGGAGAGCAGATTCAACGATGCGTCATACTACTATTGGATGCTCTCCATGCAGTGTCTGGATATAGCACGAGGTACATGCGTGTGTGTTATATGAACTCGACGTCATTCACAAATGGTTTCTGTTCTTGATCATGTTTCCTCTTCAAGTGTTGCATTCCTCTCAAATTATAGTTATGCATGCGTTCGCTTTTTATTTCTATAGAAAATGAGGAGAAAAGGGAGGAGATGTTGCAGAAATTCCACAGTTTCCAGCATTTGGCTGAGCTGTACCACGTCTACCACTCCATTCATCGCTACATGGTGACTGTCCTTATCCAAAGCTCTTCACTTCATTGCACTGCTTTTTGTTGATACCTGTAAGACACAGTCTGACTGTTGCAAATGAATCCTCTAAAATGGTGAGAAATAACTCTGTGATTTCTACCTCTGTAAATGGGGAACATAATGTGTTCCAGCCTGACCGCAATGAGCCGGGGTTTTATATCAAACTGCTGCTCTTATTCCAAGATTCCTCAAGTCCCTTATGTGTTTTAAACACATTTGTTTTTGTTTTCTTTTTTTCTTCAACTCCACTCTGGTTACATTTGAATTGTGAATGCATGTACAGGGCACTGTATGTTACTGCATTTGTAGTCTTGGCAAATATCACCTGTCATGTTCCCTGCAGAGACATCCAGATTCGTTTTAGCGTTGGACTGAGTCATTGCCTGCACTTCACAACGGCGACAGTCTTTATGTCTCTGAAATGATTTGATTGCCTTAATAAATGACTCGACTTGTATTTAAAATGATTTTCCCCTTTACCAAATGCAGCTGCAGCACCTCTGGCTTTTCTGTTCTGTAGTCTTGCAGAGAATAGAATAAAACTAGAATAAGAGAAAGTCAAAAACATAAACTTTATATCCAATTACAATATAAGCAAAAAAGTATCGGTACACCTGACTTTTCCAGCCGTATGTGGTTGCTGCCCAAACTGTTACCACAATGTTGGTGTATATGATGTCTTGGGATGCGGTAGCATTAAAATTTCCTCTTCCACTTGAACTAGGAGACCCAAAACTGTTCCAGCATGACACTGCCTCTGTGCACAGAGAGAGCTCCATGAAGACATGCTTTACATGGAACGACCTTTTGGAATGAATTGGACCACTGACTGCACTCCAGATGTTCAGTACCTGACTTTATTAACGGTCACGTGATTGAATGAGCACAAAACTTTCTGAAAAAGTGGAGGATATTTTAAAATGCTATAGGGACCAAATGTGAAAGGGGATGCTGAAAGACTCTTATAGTCAGGTGTCCACAACCTTTTGTTTTTATAGTGTCTTTCGGTCATTTTCCAGTGTCATATTGATAAAAAATCCAGTGTATTAGTTCTTATGAATGAAGTCATAAACATAATATATATGAAGTCATTTATAGCTGATGCTAATTTGTTGGTTGGTGCTGTATTTTCTATATTCCTGCAAGATATTCCATAGCCCGGTAAGGGGGATTGCCTTAGGCAGACATTGTTAGTACAAAGTGGTGATTACTAGAAGAAAATCTGAAACCCCAGAGACTATTTAAGCTTGTAGTTTAAAATCCATGAGATGACAAGCATGATGGACTTCATTGAAGCTTGCATAGTAATTATACAGATTAATACGCAAGTAATTCCGGGTAGAATTATACTTTAAATTGGTATAAGACAAACAGATAAGCAGTTCAACCAAATAAGCATTGATCCCAAGGCTTGAAGGACAAAGTGGTGGTGTTGATGATAAAAAAAAATAAATCGTTAGATACCCAAATGCATTTAAAAAAAAAAAAAACGTCAGTAGATTGACTCAACTTGTATATAACTGTGTGTGTCTTTCTTTCAGGTCGAGCCCTTCAGTTCAAACATGCCAGAGACCCTCTTCAACCTCTCGAGATTCCTTTTCCACAACTTGACTAAAGACATTCCTCTGGGCATCTCCAAAGTGTATCCTTTAAAAGAAAAACACACAGAGCTCGAGCAGCCCTGAGCGTCTGCAGGGTGCTTGATCATGTCCCGACCTTTTAATAAGTGCTCACTCGATTCAAGGATATTCAAGTATTTAGTATATGTTCTCTCTCTGTGTGTGTGTGTGTGTGTGTGTGTGTGTGTGTGTGTGTGTGTGTGTGTGTGTGTGTGTGTGTGTGTGTGTGTGTGTGAGAGAGAGAGACAGAGAGAGAGAGAGAGAGAGAGAGAGAGAGAGGGCTTGATTTAGTCTTGAACTGAATGCATATTAACTCTGCTCACATCACCTTTAGATTTAAGAATTCAAATGAAGTGATTATAATTGAAGAAACACTTCAGAAAAGTGTGTCTCTTTTACCCTGTCTGTGAATCAGTGACAGAGGAAAGAGTGCGTGTAAGCAAGCAAGCGTGACGCTGCGGCGGCACAGAGATGAATTTAGACAAAGAATTTCAATTTTGTCACTTTCATTTAATTGCCATTTGGACCTGTCTTCAATATCTCACTTTGTCCCTGTCTCATTTGCACTCCCTCCCTCCTCTATCTGTCTTTATCTTAGATGCACATTCTCTATGCATCTCTCTCTCCCTCACTTTCTTTTATTGATGTCTTCCAGCTTTTTTCTCCCAAGTTGCCAGATGTTCATGACGCCATGAGAATGAACATATGGCAGCTGCTCCCTCTTTGATAATGTAGAGAATGAGAGAAACAATTTGAAAGAATGTGTTACAGAGGAAAAGAGGTATGAAAGAAAGAGCTTATTCTTCCTTTACAGCCCAACTGTGGTGAGAAGCAAATTAATTACTGAAAGACTTTTCAGATATGTCAATTTTCTTTTTCTTTTTTTGGGGGGGTGGGCTGGGGTTGTTTGTTATGGGGTTTATGACCTTTCAGTGGTCCAGTAGGTATATTCTCACATTGTCCTATCAATTAGTCCGAGAACATGAAGATTAACTCACCAGACACTTTAAAAGGAACATCTGTACACCTGCTTATTCATGCAATTATCCAAAACAAAAGTCTTCAATCATGAGACATCTTGTATTTTGGGTGAGCGTGTATGTGGAACCTGATGATAATAATAATGATAATAATAATGGTAATATGTTTCATTTATATAGCATCCTACCTGAGCTCAAGGACGCTTCACAATAATAAACCATATGACAATTTTGACAATTAGACTTTTAGACTAGGTCTTCTTTTGTTTTTGTCCATCTGCCTCAAGGTTTGACATGGTGCAATCTGAGATGTGTGGTTATTTGAGTTACCATGGGCTTCCTGTTATCGGTTTTATCCTCTCTGGCCATATTTCTGGCCATTCCACCTGCACTACTGCCACTCACTTGATAGTTTTTTTTTTTTTGCAACATTTGGTCTAAACTCTGAAGACTATTGTGTGTGAAAATCCCAGGTCAGAAATGTTCTAAATACTCAGTACTGGTCATCAAGCTTCAAATTTCCTGTTACAGTCAAAATCACTGTTCTAATGTGAATCATCCTGTGAATAGTGACTTGTATTTGCATGACATCATGTATTGTGCTGCTGCCACATAATTGGCTGATTGGATAATTGCATGAAACAGCAGATGTACAGGCTTTACTTTTAAATAAAATGTCCAACGAGTGTATGTACAATTTTGGAAATATGGTGAGTTATTTCTTAAAATAAGAACCCCCAGCCATCTGTTTGTATCAGCAAATGTTTCAGGAATTGGGAACAAAATTCTTTAATGAATTGCTAAAAAAAAACCGAACATGAGGTAGTAGCAACAGAATAGGTTGGAGAATACCAATGTAACAGTAAAGAAACTGCACAGAGATTAGTAAGCATTGCATGCTTGTCACTGATTTGACAAGATGTACGACAATTATATGATGAAAAGGATGACATATTTTTCAGTCTGTTCCCTGGCTCGCCTAGCAAATTCAATCTTTGCAATTTCAACTTTTGAAAATCCCGACTTCCTTTAAGTGATTTATATATACAGTAATCCCCTGCTTTACTGCGGTCCGAATCTCGCGCCCCCGGTTTATCGCGGAATTGCATTTGTCACATAACTAATTTGTTTGGCTGACTTTCCTGGTCTCTCGCGGATAGCACGATAGACCAAAAAACTTATAGGGGATTGTTTTTATGGAGTTTTATGTTGAAATAATGAAATGTATTAATAAAAATATAATTCATAATTCTAAAATGAAGTAAAATTTTATATAGTACAGTACTCCATACATAATATAGCATTTTTGGGGGGGCGTCCATTTATCGCGGATTTTCTTTTATAGCGGGTGGTTTTGGAACTTAACTCTATATATATATATATATATATATATATATATATATATATATATATATATATATATATATATATATATATATATATATATATATATATATATATATATACAGTGGCGATCAAAATTAGAGAACAATTTATAAAAAACTGAACAATTCTGAAATAATGTCATCTTCCCTGCTTAACAGTTGAAGGAGTTTTTGTCCTGTCTATACCATGCTACCAGAACACCTTTTCCACAAAATAACTAAGGCATTTAAAAAAAAAAAAACAACAACATTATTTTGCAGAAAACACACTGATCAACATTAGAGAACACTTTTATATACCTCCCAGTTATTGGTGTTAATCTGGTACCTGGTGCTAATTTCCTTGATTATCTGTCAACCCCTATTTAACTGGCAGCCTAACTTCCAGTTTTACTGACTCTGCAAATAGTGGGCCGTTCTAAAGTGACTGAAAGCCTCCGGCAGCAGGTTGTCCAGATGAAGGCCAAAGAGATGACCCTATCAGCCATAGCAAGACAAGTTGGTAGTTCCAATTCTGTGATTTCAAGAATATTGAATCTTTACAGCATTACAAACTCGTTCAAGTCCGCCAAGAAGGCTGGTCGTCCACGGGAGACAAATACAAGAGAGGACAGGATACTGCGGAGGATCTCAATGGGCAATCGTTTCCACACTGCAGCTGTTATTGCTCACCAGTTCAGCGCTGAACAGTGCAAGGATCTGTCTCGTCATACAGTGTCTCAACGTTTAAGAGCATTTGGACTGAAAACCCACTCTGCAGTGACCAAACCTCTCATTAGCAAGAAGAATCAAAAGGCTAGACTAAGCTTTGCTGAGGAGCATGATGTGTGGACAGAGGAGAACTGGTCCAAATGTTCACTTCAGTGATGAAAGCAAGTTAAATTTATTTGGGTCCGATGGGAAACATTATGTTCGGCGACAAACTGGAGAAAGACTGAACCCAAAGTGTGTAAAGAAGTCAGTGAAAAGTGGAGGAGGAAGTGTCATGGTTTGGGGCATGTTTTCTGCAGCAGGAGTTGGGCCTCTTATACAGCTGCATGGCAGAGTGAATGCAAATGTTTATCAGAACCTTCTTCAACAACATATGGTTCCTTCCCTTTTCACACAGCAAAACGGGTTAAGCAGTTCCTTGAAACTGAAAACGTTGAAATAATGACATGGCCTGCCCAGAGTCCTGATCTCAACCCAATAGAGAACCTCTGGAAAATCCTTGGTGACAAAGTTATGGCCACGAAAACCAAAATCACACCAGAGCAGTGTGAGAGACTAGTGCTGTCCTGTGGCCGCAGATGTGCTGTACAGTTCCTACTAATTGCTGACTGTTGTAACCTTCAGAAAATTTTGTTGTAATCTTTTTCCATGCTACAGTCATTGTTGTTCTCTAATTTTGATCAGTGTGTTTTAAAAATAATGGTTTTTTTTTTTTTAAATGCCTTAGTTAATCTGTGGAAAAGGTGTTCTGGTAGCATGGTATAGACAGGACAAAAACTCCTTCAACTGTTGAGCAGTGAAGATGACATTATTTTAGAATTGTTCAATTGTTTATAAAGTTTTCTCTAATTTTGATCGCCAGTGTATATATATATATATATATATATATATATATATATATATATATGTATATGTATATATATGTATATATATATATATATATATATATATATATATATATATATATATATATATATATATATATATATATATATATTATATTATATTATATTATATACAGTTTATTTAACAGATATGTGTGTCAAGTCAAATTCTACAATCATAAAGACAATTAATTTTCTATTCAGTTTAATAGTGGAGATCTTTATCATGGATACTCAGCATGACCTTGATAGTAGAAATTAGACATGAGCATGATTTTTGGTTTGGATGTGATTGGTGCCTTGATCCTTGACAGACAGAACAGCTATACTCTGTATGCCTTGGCTAAGCAGGGTAAGGCACTGGGGGCCTATAAGGTGGCACGTCATGCCTTTGAGAAGCTTCAGGGCCTGAAGATCCCAGCTCAATTCCAGGAGAGCATGGAACTCAGCTCACTCACTGTCCGCTCCAAACCCTACCGTGACAGTGAGGTGTGTCTGTGTGTTCTTACTATCTGGTGCTTTAGCTCTAATAAAATTTCAGAACATTTAAAATCCTGTTCATCAAAATGTGTTACAGTCCTAATAATTCTGTAATCAAACATATATATACTCTCTCTATATGTGCATGTATGTGTGTGTGTGTGTGTGTGTGTGTGTGTGTGTGTGTGTGTGTGTGTTTGTTTTGCAGGATTTAATTCCAATGTGTTACCGCTGTTCCACTCACAACCCACTACTCAACAACCAGGGCAACGCCTGCGTCAACTGCAGACAACCGTTCATTTACTCCGCCTCCTCTTATGGTGAGTGGCCAGCATGCCTGTCAATCACATCAAAGAGCCATTCCTAAAGCGTTTAATATTTAAATGGATCACTTAATCCATTTTTAATCCTTATGAAATAAGATTTGAGTCTTTGTGCAGACACTACATATAATTGTGTGTGCGTGTGTGTGTGTGTGCGTGTGTGTGTGTGTGCGTGTGTGTGTGTGTGTGTGTGTGTGTTTAGAGGTCCTTCCCTTGGTGGAGTTCTATCTAGAAGAGGGGATCACAGATGAGGAAGCGGTGTCTCTAATTGACCTGGAAGTTCCTCGAGCGGACAAGAAGGCACCCCGCTGGCAGGAGATGAGCAGAGGCGGTATCCTTTTAACGCGCACACACACACACAGACAATGTTTGTGTAGTTACAGGGCATTTAAATAAGCAGTATTCAGAAGGGCATATGTGCTGTTAGAGCTAAATGAATTAGGATCCCGGGCGATGGATTAGTTCTGCTTACGTACTCTTACCTAAGTAGATTGAAGGACATCAAATGTGACACTTCAAAACAGCTGAATTACAATAACATCATGTGGTAACTGGTGTGTTGAGGGACATTAAATCAAAGTAAAAGAAATGTAGACCTTTAATAACAGGTTTGTAATAATTCTTACCTTATTACTTTATTCTATTCACAGTTAATGTTGTATTTTTATTATTCAAAAACAAGAAGAGAATGTACAGTGTGTTTAGAGCACCTGAAAAGAAAGCGAATATGCCAGAGTGTTAATTGCAGAGCAATTTTAGGACAAACGTGTCAAAGCGTTATGAAAGAATGAAACAGATGGCAACTGAAAAACGCTTGTGTACTTGTGTAGCTCTCCTTAACCGCGTGTTTGTTACAGATAGTCAGTCGCTAAGGCTGGATGATGATGTGGAACATCCTGAAGAAGATCCCTTTATGGCCAAACTAAGTTTTGAGGTGAGTGAAAGCTTCATAGATGAAAGACGAGAAAGGTGGGAAAGCATTTAGATAAATGTGTATAAACCAATTTTCACCCTCATTATGGTATATGAACCAGCTTTCTTGACTGTATAAATATTTAATACAATGCTGTTCAAATTAGAACTTGAAGTGGGTGTGGGATAAAACTAGGAAGAATTCCTTGTTTATTCCCTCTCTCCCTGCTTCCCCCCCTTTTTTCCTTCTCGTTGCTTCCCTTTCCTGTCGTGTCTTGTCATGTCCTGTCCTGAACCCTATGGCTCGGTGCATTGAAAACTGCTGTGAAAAATAATTTTTGTGTAGAAATGTCAGCACTGTCAGCATTGTCTGTGAATGCTGGCTCTGACAGTTCCTCAGCCTCAGCTACATCACTTTTAGGTCAGAACCGGTCTCAGCTAGAGATGGTGGTGAAGCAAATTTTTGGCGGGTGAATTTTGTTCCTGAATATATAAAGAATCTACTTGTCTAATTAAAACCACCACGATCCTGACCAGGCAGTTGACGAATGAATGCATTTGTCACGTTAATGCTTCACGCAGCGTTGCGCCTTGATTCGAATTAGTTTCTTCTGAAAAGTGTACATCACACTCGCACATGAAAACCTCCTGCTCGTGCCTTTTTTTCTTTTTTCATTTCTAATGCACACCTCTAGATTCAACCAGATGCACTGTGAATTTATCTGGCAAGCTTGCTATTGGAAAAAAAAAAGATAGTCTCTTGCTTGCTATTCATATCCATATTTTAATTTATTTGGAATACATCTTATTCCAAACAATATATTCCCATTCATCTACCTGTACCTCGTTGCTTTACTACTGACTGTGTGTCTGTGGTGTCTGTGGTCACTGGTGTGTCTGCACATGTGTGTCTTACAGCAGGGGGGCAGTGAGTTTGTTCCAGTTGTGGTCAGTCGTGCTGTGTTGAGCTCCATGTCTCGAAGAGACGTTTTGATAAAGCGCTGGCCCAAGCCTCTGCGCTGGCAGTACTACCGCTCTCTACTGCCCGATGTCAGCATTACTATGTGTCCCTCTTGCTTTCAGGTAAACACACACACTCACAGTAATTGCATGTTTCCGGCCAATTTAACGCAAATGAGATCTTGCTATCTGATCTACCGCCAATCGCTTTTCTTTCATTGTTCGTCACGGCAAAATTATTTCAGTTCTTGTTTCTGATCATTATATGTTGTCTTCTCTGCGCTCCATCCTGATTCCGCCCTTCCTCTGTACGTTCCGCAGATGTTCCACAGCGAGGATTACGAACTGTTGGTCCTCCAGCACAACTGTTGCCCGTACTGTCGCAGACCCATCGACGAGCCCAGCTAGCTCACCTGAATGGATTTAGTGCATGACAGAGTGCGTATTTATAGGGTATGGATTAGCCCAAGCTGAATGATTTTGAGGCTTCTTTAGAGATTTATATCTGTGTGTGTGTGTGTGTGTGTGTGTGTGTGTGTGTGTGGGCGCGTCTGCAGCATTAACGTGGCGATGATCCTCGAGCCGTAAGAAAAGCGCCACCTCAGCCGATAGCGTTGATAGGATTAAAGAGATCAGGATACTCAGCCAGTGAAAGGCGATTATGGCATTTGAAAATGGCTGGAGTGTGCAAGATGACACTAACAAACCTTAACTGGGAGTTTTTTTTTTTTTTTACATCCGGAAAATCATAAATTGCATTTTTATATCATTTATATCTTGATTAGTGAGCTTGCATTCGAGTTATAATAATAATAATAAAAAAAATAAAAACGAAAAACGGTCCATGTACCATATATTTTATTGTTCTACTAAAGAACTGTTTTGATATAGTCATTGTAATATTTTCATAATTTATTCATTTCAATAAATATTTTTTAAGATGTGTGTGTATGAGTGCTGTTTTTTATTTTTGAAATCCATCGCCTGATCTTTGTAATCTAGAATGTGGGCTAGTATGGTCTTTGGGTGGTTTATATTCTTTAAATATCTGGGAGCAATGTTGTTTCTAATAATAATTACACTGATCAGGCATAACATTATGGCCACCTGCCTAATTTTGTTTTAATCCCCCTTTTGCCGCCAAAAATGTCATGACCCATCGAGCATTAATAGCATTAACTTCTTTAGCAATTTGAGCTACAGGAGCTCGTCTGTTGGATCGGACCACACGAGCAGCTTTCTCTCCCCACGTGCATCAATGAGTCTCGGCCACCCAGGACCCTGTCGCCGGTTCGCCACTGTTTCTTCCTTAGACCATTTTTGATAGATACTGACCACTGCAGACTGGGAACATCCCACAAGAGCTGCAGTTTTGGAGATGCTCTGCCCCAGTTGTAAAGAGTTCACAGCTTGGCCTTTGTCCAACTCTTTTAAATCCTTACGCTCGCCCATTTTTCCTGCTTCCGACACAATAACTTTGAGGATAAAATGTTCACTCGCTGCCTAATAGTATCCCACCCACTAACAGGTCCCATGATGAAAAGATAATCAGTGTTATTAACTTCACAGGACATAATGTTATAATGCCATAATGTTATGCCTGATCGGTGCATAATAATAATCTCTATCACTTCATCAGGGTGTTTTTTGTTTTGTTTTTTGCACAGCACCTTTCACACGTGCAGTTTAATGCAGCTCAAAGTGAGAAACGAACAAGCAAAAAAATAAAGGGGGGAGGATTTCTAGGTTTAATTAGAAGGTGCAAGATATAGAAGAATATTAAAAATCTTTAATGCTGTCTTCTGTCCTTCAGTGTATCCTAAGGATTAGTCACTTTCTTTCTGACCTTGCGCCCTATTTTTCCAAATGACACTAATCTCCCACTTTCAGTGGGGTTAATCCCTCAGTAGGGTGGCATATAAGAGAGCTGCTCAGCGTCCTGTGGAGTTGATCACTTGTTCTCAGGGACTTGACCCTTGCTACACATTATCTAGTTTTTGAGGGTTTTTATTTTGTTGTCCATTTCATTTTTTTTTGGTCCGTTCTTCGTTCCTTTTTGGTATCTCTGTGTCGTTGCAGTCATTATGAATGGGACAGAAGGTCCGAACTTCTACGTGCCAATGTCCAACAAGTCGGGCTTGGTGCGCAGCCCGTTCGAGGAGCCGCAGTACTATCTAGCCGAGCCATGGATGTATTCTCTGTTAGCCGCCTACATGCTCTTTCTTATGATCACTGCCTTCCCAATCAACTTCCTCACTCTGTACGTCACCGTGAAACACAAGAAACTCCGCACGCCCCTCAACTACATTCTTCTGAACCTGGCAGTCTCTGGCTTGTTCATGGTCTTTGGAGGCTTCACGGTCACTCTGTACACCGCCCTGCATGGCTATTTTGTCCTGGGTGTAACTGGGTGTAATATTGAGGGCTTTTTCGCCACCATGGGAGGTGAGTACAATAAATTAGTTTGTCAATAAAAGGTACATGTGAAATCTAAAGGCTAGTTTTATAACAATGCATTTTGAAAGTGTTTTGGATTAGATGTGTTGTGTGTATGTTGGGTGTATATTTGGACTAATCTTTGAAGAGAAAGATTTACTAATGCATGCCAAAAATGTTTCTTCTTCTTCAGGTGAAATTGGCTTGTGGTCCCTGGTAGTTTTGGCCATTGAGCGCTACATTGTGGTGTGCAAGCCTGTGTCCACATTTCGTTTCGGAGAGAAGCATGCCATCATTGGAGTCGGCTTCACTTGGATCATGGCCCTCACCTGTGCTAGCCCACCACTGCTGGGCTGGTCCAGGTAAAAAAAAAAATAATAATTTTCCCCCTTATCTTAAAAAGGATTGAAGGAGTAAATTGAAAATTATTAGTTTTTATTAATATAGTTTATGGGCATCACCTGAATGGGCACAGACCCAGAAAAACAAACAAATGTAAGGAAAACATGCCCAATATTAATTGGAATACATTTCATAGTAAATGCTGTTTTGCAACTTAGCCAATCACGTGTGTTTATTTAAAGGTTTTTTCTGCAAGAAAACTGTACAAAAAATACATTGCTGGAGAAATGAATCCAGAACGAGGAACTTTTTTATTCTATGGGACTGAACTCCTACAAATCTTAGTTGAATATCCCTTATATAGTGAACAGTGTTGAATGTAATAACACCATAATATTTTAATAAAAGCTCAAAACTCTTTACTTGCATTATGTACTGTGTCCTGAATTGTGTTTGAAACTCTGGTTATTTTTGTGTGTGTGTGTGTGTGTATGTATGTTTGTTTGCTCATGCAGGTATATTCCAGAAGGCATGCAGTGTTCATGTGGAATAGATTACTACACCCCAAAGCCTGAATACAACAACGTATCATTTGTCATCTACATGTTCATCCTCCATTTCAGTATTCCGCTCCTGATCATCTTCTTCTGTTACAGTCGCCTTCTCTGCGCAGTTCGAGCGGTCAGAAGGACGCATCCACATATACACAGACAATTACACACACACATTTGTTATATGTAGGTTTTTACTATCATATGTTTAGCGTGAAATTGATTTTACGATATTTGTCTCCGCCTTTTGCACAATGTGCATAGTTTTAGCTACGATGACGAGGCACTTTTCATTACGGCATGAATAAATAATTTGTCTGTCTATCAATACACACGTCTCGCTTAATCTGTCACCGGTTAACACAAATTACAACCGCAGCAATCACATTAGTCTTTCTGTTGCTCATTACCCTGTGTGTGTGCTGCTTTCGCCAGGCCGCAGCTCAGCAGCAGGAGTCAGAGAGCACTCAGAGGGCAGAGAAAGATGTCACCCGGATCGTGGTCGTTATGGTGATCGCGTACTTGGTGTGCTGGTTGCCGTATGCCAGTGTTGCTTGGTACATATTTGCCAACCAGGGCACTGAGTTCGGACCTATTTTCATGACCGTGCCGGCGTTCTTCGCCAAGAGCGCCGCCTTATACAATCCAGTCATCTACATCTTCATCAACAGACAGGTACTGCAGCACAAGCACAACGTGTCACCTGATTGATATAGATTGTTTATTTATTTTATTATTTTTTTGCTGTTGCAGAGATTTCATCTTGTGTGACTTTACATGGTGTACCTTTAATGTACATTACAGGTGCTTTAATGGGTACATGCTATGCACTAAGTATAGTTTAGTAACAAGTACTAAAGTTAAAAAAATGTGTATGTTTACTATATATATATATATATATATATATATATATATATATATATATATATATATATATATATATATATATATATATATATATATAAAGCTCAAATACCACTGACTGACTCACTCACTCATCACGAAATCTCAAAAACCACTGAACGGATTGCAATGAAATTTGGAACATACCTTCCTCTTGGGTCTTAGGTGCTCACTAAGAAAGGGTTTTGAAAAATTCGCCCTGGATCGCGGCTAACTCGTGAAAAACTCGATTTCTCACGCATTGTAAATTCTTTGAAATAACATTACGGATCCTAATGAAACTTAGTACATTGTTTCTTATTACATGTTAGATGTTTATTTTCAAAGTAGTTTGCCCTGTATCGGTACTACAAAGGGGTAGTACGTTATTTGTTGACGTTACGTTCTGATCTCTGATCATCCAGTCCTGCTCAGTGCTTACTGCTTATTGCCATATTGCTTAGCGTTCTGCCTTCCGTAGCGAAGCACGGGTACTTTCAGCTAGTATATATATATATATATATATATATATATATATATATATATATATATATTTATCTCCTTTGGAACGTGCATATAGAGATAATATAAGTCATATATCTGGTTCTTGTGTATATATGGTAGACTGATTAAAAAATAAAATGTTCCTTTGGTTATTAATATATAGGTGTTAGCCGGTTTACGTGTTTGACTGTAAAGTAGTAGGTTTTAATTGCAATCGCTATAGTCTACTACTACAGTATTTCACTTTACTGAGAAAAGAATGGAAACCCTGTACTTAAAACTTAAGATTATAATTAAACTCTAAGTGCAATTGTAGATTGTTCAATGTGTGTGACTATATTATGTGTGCTGGCTTGGGGGAAAAAACTAAACAAAAGTTGTTATGACTGATTTCAGAAAAACATATGCTTTTTTGTTTAGGCTATGTTCTACCTTGCTGTGCTTTGATAGGTGTGATTTACACATCCTCCTGTGATCAAGGAGTATTAGAGGTGTTACAGTGAAACATCATAGTGACCAAATTATTTTGTGACCAAATAGCGACTGTCGTAATGTCCACAGTGTTTTCAAATGTTTAAGTGAGCTACTTAAAAAACAAGTACATTGAACAAAACTAACTGAAAAAAAGTTTTTTCCATTAGTAGAAAAGGTTCTAAATGTAAAAGGACAAAATGTTTGAATGAAATTTGACCATGCCAAGGATTTTCCCAGGCCACTACACAACCACGGAAAGACACCGCACTGAATAATAAAATATTTCAGACGGATAAGAGCAGCTATTTTACTACTTTTACCTAGAAGTAAATCCAGTTATTAATTCTGTCCATTGGGTTTTGTGGTGTACATATTTTTGGACCCACATGACTGTTATAATATTAAGAATTCATGTCTGGAAAAATAAATTGCCACCCCAAAGGGAATAGAATGAACATAGTGGAATTTCATACATAGTAATGGTCTTTACATTTGCTTATTCTTATAGTTCTAGTTGTATAAGCACTTTTGTTTCTTGTTATAGTTCAGGAACTACATGCTGGTCACTCTGTGCTGTGGAAAGAACCCGTTCGGTGAGGATGAGACCAGCACCACATCCTCTACAAATACCCAGTCCTCTGTGGTCACCTCAAGCCAGGTGTCCCCTGCCTGAACTCGTCAACTTGGACCTCAATCTCTCTAGACCACACCCCCCAATGCACCTGGAACTCCATCAGTGAAGTAGCCTCATGTTGGTCGACCTTGAAACATCTCATTGTCTGTTCTCGACTTTACATTAATGGTTAGTCTCCCATTTATCAGCAGCTACTTCCATACAGTCTGTTTTTGGATTTCCTGTTATGTAATTGTAATACGCACACTGGAGCAAGGCACGTGGTCTAAAGCGTCCATTAACCTTAGCCTTATAGATTATTAAAAATGTATCAGCTTATTTAAAAAAAAACCTGTAGACTAAAATTTTAGACGCCCTGCTCCTTATCCATTACTGACCGTGTGTTGTAGAGTGTGACGAGTGAATAAAGCAATGAATGTGTAAAATGGCAGACAGATGTTCCAGTCATGAAAAACACCTGGAGTCACAGGTTCATAGATGTCACATTCAGCCTTTGGGATTCAATTTGTGCTTGGTGCATTCGACTCATTGTTAGAGAAAATGTTAGGATGTAAGTGTTACAGTGTGAACCGTCACGCAGAGTGAAATAAATAAATAAATTATAAGAAAAACATCTCTCCTCATACAGTGATTATGTTTTCATTACTTGAACGCACTGCAAATGTTTACCAATGAAGTCTAAGCTGATGGTTTGAATTGAGAAATGTAAAATAAATAGTGTCTATATTGAAAAATACCAATTAATAGAAAATGTGTGCTTTAAACATATAAAGACAGAATGCTTATTCAAGGTCATAGGTTTATTTGATAAAATTTTCCTCTTTTTTCCATGAAAGCAACACATCGAACAATTGCATCTGGCTGACTATCCAATACAACCATAATAATTCTGTTTTTTTTTTTTTTTTCTTTTTGGTTCAGATTCAATCCAAACCTCTTGTTCAACATTCTAATACCATTAATACAATCTGCAGCTTCTTCCTCGTGGCCATGACCTGTGACTCACATGGACACTGATTGATTTGGAGTTGAAAACTTTCGCTGCCAAGGTTACTTTCTAAACAAGCCGTCAAATGCAATGTTTTCATTCCATCACGTCCCCCTTAAAAGACTAGGCACACGGAAATAAATTTAAAACACACCTGACCTGATTACGACAGCTTGAAGTAACTTTAACCTTTGGGCAGCACCAGTAAAGTGGACTTCCCCCCCCAATATCGGCTTCCTCTGACATTAAAATTATTACGCTATAAAAATCATACACAAAGCTATAAATATTGCTATGGAAATTTTTACTATACAGTCCAGTGCATCATTGGCTCCTCCCCAAAGTTTGGGGTCAGTGCGTGAAATAACCACAGGAACTCCTGGTTCCGTAAGTCCACATTTCAAACAGCCTTCCAACACGACGTCAAGTGAAATACCATCAGTCCCCGTCTTGTTAACAGGCGTAATGTGTTTTTGGATTGCATATCATTTAAAAAAAAAGAAAGAAAAAAGAAAGAAATTAAAAACGAAGAAAAAAAAAAAACAACTCTCACAAGCCAGCCTTAGAAAGAAGAGTGACCAACATGGAATTGGCAGCAAAAGTTTTTGTTTTGATTGAATCTTTTTGGATCACCCCTTCCTTAAAGGTTCGATCACCGGAATGTATTGTAGCCATATTGTGGCAGTGTTCTCATTGGCTCAGGACCTGCGGAGGAGGCATTTGGATTGGCTGGAGTTCAGGCTTCGCTGCTGCACTCATAAATGTTATCCTCCACGAGGGCGATGACCTGCTCAAATTTGTGCTGCAGTTGAGTGCGTCTGGCAGTCGGGTTCGAGTCCAAAGCGTTTACCACCTGTTACAAAGAGAGAGATAAAAATGTTACAGATAAATACACATTTAATGTTTGTGTATTAGGTAAGGATAGTAGTTAGGGATCTCTCATTAGCCTCTCATTTCATATACTTCATAAAGATGTCTAGCAACAAATCTAACGACCTTTTGAAGTGCTATGGCCAATTATGGATCATCAGACTTTCCCTCTAATGATATTCCCAAGGAAAACATTCAATCAATGATCACTAATGTTCTCATTTTCCAATTAATAATCACCGCTTTTCTCAATGGACCAATCACTAATCACCATTTTTCCAAAAAAACTAATGACTAATCGCCCAACAACTACATTATTATTAACAACATTATTTTGACAGTGACTAATCATTAAACATCACTGCTCCATACAACCAATCATTAAAAAAACTTTCTTTCGGCTTCTCCCGTTAGGGGTCGCCACAGCGGATCATCCGCATGTTTGATTTGGCACATGTTTTTACGCTGGATGCCCTTCCTAACGCAACCCTCCCCATTTATCCGGGCTTGGGACCGGCACTAAGGCTTGTGCAACCCTAATGGCTGGGGTTGGTTCCCTGACCGGGGATCGAACCCGGGCCGCAGCGTTGAGAGTGCCGCATCCTAACCACTAGACCACCAGGGAACCCCATACAACCATATTTCCCAATGACCAATAGATAATCACTAATTTTCCCAACAACCAGTTGATAATTTACCATTTTGTCAAAAACCAATCACAAATTACTATCAATGATGATCAGTAAACCCAGCATCTGATCACTGATCATCTCTGATCAGGTTTTTTTTTTTTACTTGTCCTCAGTGTCGTCCTTCTTCACAGAACTTGTTTTGATATACAGACGATCATCAAAACGAATGAGGAAATTAGTCCATGATGTAAGCTAAAGAGTTTTTCAAGCAAGCATCCGCTACATTCACCTGAATAGAGTTGGCAAGGCTGAACTTTTATCCTTAACAGCTCAGCTAAATGCTTACGGCGAAATCCTCACTCGTGTGTCGCTTTGATTAAAGGCATTTGCTAAATGTAAATACGAATTTAAGGGAGCAGTTAAAGAAACGCCAAGTGACAAAAAAAATGTTTTTTTCATCCGCCGTTTCTGCACTCCTGACCTTCATCTAGCTTTTACGAGTCTGCTTCACCATCCGGGGAAAAAATCTCGAGCGAAAAAAAGAGAAAGTGCAAACGATTTGGCCACTTTACACAGGGCGTCACATACAGCGCAGGGCGTCACACACAGCGCGCCCTCACAATACTCAGCAAATCCAGCTAAGCTGCTGTTTTCCAACCCCCATGCGGTTAGTCTTTCATGTCCAGCAGAGCCATTCACTTAGCATTATGCGTGTAGAGAATGAGCTCAATCACACATGCCTGCAATCAGCTATGTTTTTCACTGCGCCGCTCCAACATGCTGAGGCTGAAGAATAGGTATTAAAACAGCCCCGGGGATTAGCGTCAGGGTGCCAGGACGCACGCACGCACACACTCACACTCTCTCACACAAATGCACAGTAACTCAAATGATATAGTGCAGGTGGAATGGGAAAAGGCCACTGTTATCAGGCATATGGGAGGTGTGTGTGTGTGTAAGCATGCGTGCATAAGCTTGTTAAGAGAGTTGTATAGAGGTGTACTCCGTCTGCCTCTGAATCACTGACTGTAACTCCGTCACGCCACATCAAGGCAAGTCGAAACTCCTTCCTACCTGAGTGCGGTATCTCTTGGCATATTTGTAGATCTCGGTCAGGGCCAGGTTGGTGTTGAACTCGTTCCGGTATTTCTATTGATCACAGACAGAAAACCGTGAACACTGATGCTTAAAGCACTTCTTATGGACATGACAATAAACCTTTGGCAAACTGCTACAAGTAACTACCTTCATGCTCAGGATGAACTTTGTATATAGATGAAATAACATTCTACACCGTTTTAGTAAAATTTAGTACATTAGCCAAATTGTGTATGGAACCTGGATTTTCCCAGACCCCAAAACTAAAGGGCAAAAGTATAGGGACACCAGATATTTCCAACTGTATGTGGGTTTCTCACTTGAACTAAGAAACCCAAACCTAGTCCAGCGTGACAATGCAAAAATCCAGTTCTTCGAAAGATATGATTTACATTGGTTGAAGTGGAAGATCTTGAGGGGCCTGCTACAGAGCTCTGACCTCAACTCTATTGAACATTTGGGATTAAATGGAACACTGACACCACCCCAGGGCTCCTCACCCTACATCAGAACTTTACTAACACCCTTGTGGGCGAAGGAGCAAAGATCTCCACAAACTCCAAAATCTAGTAGAACATCATAACAGAAGAATGGAGGTTATTATAACATTAAATAGGGACTAAAGTTGGAATGAGATGTTCAACTTTTTTCCATATAGTGTATCTTAAGGTTAACACTTTCAGGGAAGTGGTGGCAGTTCATTAGTTCAATTCCCAACGTCTTCAAGCTACTGTTTTTGGGCCCTTGAGCAAGGCCCTTAACCCTCAACTGCTCAGTTGTATAAATGAGATCATTGTAAGTTGCTCTGGACAAGGGTGTCTGCCAAATGGCGTAAATTTTAAAAAACACGAAATGCTGTAGATTTTTATTGTTAAACATAGTGACTGCTACACGTTTCAAATATATCCTTGCATTTTTTTCCATACAGGAACAAAAGAAGGACATTAATACTGATGTATTATATGCAGTCATTTATTTAATCTTTTTCCACATAGTATGATTTAATGAAAGTCATTACGTTTTTAATAAAAAAAAAAAAAAAAAAAAAAAAGATTTTCCAAAAATGTATTTTGTCGCAGCTACAACTGAAGACAAATTATTCTTAAAAAATTTCTAATTATAGTTAAATGGAAGTTCCTCTCATGTTGTATCATACTCATGTTTTTTTTTTCTTTCTTCAATTATATTAACAACAGAAAATTTTTTTGTCCATTACTAAAAAAACAAACAAAAAAAAAACAACAGCATTGAAAGGCGTAACTCACTCGAGACTCCTCGGCTAAGTGCGCGTTCATCTCCTGCTCGCTGAGCGGCGCCATCTCTTGGATCTGCTTGTAATAGGACTGCACTCTCTTCTTGTACTCTGGGATCTCTTTAGCATACAGCAGTTTATTGGTGGGGGAGTCCTGTCAATCACAAAAAACAAAAAACAAAAAAAAAAATGAATAACATGCTTGTGATTTTCTCATCTATTGTAAATGTTTTGCTTCTCAGCGAAGTTGTGG
>NC_139584.1:23357528-23397528 GCF_946808225.1 Silurus aristotelis
ATTGTACTGTTATAACAACCTGCACTCTTTTAAGAAGGTCTAGTTCTAGATTTTGGAGTGTGGTTGTAGAGATTTGTGTTCATTCAGCCTCGAGGGAGTTAATAAAGTCAGGTACTGAAGTAGGGTAAGGAGGCCTGGGGTGCACTCAGTGTTCCAAGTCATCCCCAGTAGGGTTGAGGTCAGAGTAAACTATATGCCCATGTAAACCATATGTTCATGGAGCTGGCTTTTTGTGGCTTTCAAGCGAGAACAGGTTTGGCTCTCCTTGTTCAAGTGTAGTGCTCTTCCACATCCAAAGATGCAATATGCAATTGTTTGCCTCCAACATTGTGGTAACAGTTTGGGGAAGAACCACATACGGCTTGAAAAGTCAAGTGTCCCAATACGTTTATACAAATAATGTACATCCCAAAAACTGCTGAATTGTTTAGAACGTGGTGATTCATTTTTCATAGAACAGCACTTCTAATGTGCGCCTTCTAATACTTTGTTGTTTCTATAGTAACAGCTCATTCACAGGGTTTGTTTCCTACACCTTCTTGGTACATGCATAGAAAAGGGTGGAGCTCCTGTACTAGAGGTGTGTGATAACAAAGAACAAACTAAAGCATGGAGGACTGCGACACAATACGCATGAAAAAGGCGAATATGATGAGAAATATGTACTTAAAAAGGTAATTATTTCTGTTTTTTTTAACTTTGGTTTGAAAATACTTTGACAATAACCAAAACCTGTCATTTGTTAGGTATAGTCTATTTTCAGCAGTTTTAGAGGTGATAAATATCATGATTTAGCCCATATTGCTCAGCCCTAACAGTGGTATGAGAGGAATAAAACACTTCACAACATAAGGTTGAAGGAAATAATAATTTTTAAGGTGGTGACAGGATTGTCTCAGGCTCATGCTGCAGTGATTATTTTTTTATGCTGTCATACTTATAAAAAGCTTCATAGATCTGTAGAGTAAAAAAACTGCACTGTATTTTTCTAAAAGAAATAAATAAAGAAGGAAAGCAAACGAAATGACCTTCCAACTAATCAGTTTGAGGTGTTTAACCTTTCCAGTCTTACCTTAGTGGAGAGCAGGCGAGTCAGATAAATCTCAGGCAGCACCTTCTTCCTGTGACTGTGCCTGTGAGACTTCCTAGTCTCTATGAGCTCATCATGGGGCAGAACCTGCATCAATCACAACATAAAGCCCAAATAAAGCAACTTGCATGCCAGGAACCAACCGCGCTAAAGACCGACAATGACCAATTCGACAATAAAAAATAAATAAAAAAAATACAAAAAAAAAGTTAATAGAGTGAATGTTTATAGCTGTTTAATAAACAGTAAACCTCAGTGAAAGGAAATGCACTCACAAGAACTTTTCATTAACGAATAAACAGAACTTTTAGGCTTTGTTTTTTTTATTTTTTTTTTATTTATTCATTTCACTCCTAAAGCCAACGCATCTGCAACTAATTCGACTTGTCGGTTTAATTTTGCCAACTTGGTTTTACATTAGCCAAAGCATTGTCGACCATGTCTCGTTCTCTTTCACTGCTTGTCAGTGTTCTGCAGCTTGTTCCTACACAGCAATTCCTCCAGACACGGGGAAAAACTTGCATAATCATCCACAGACCTCAAGTGTGTGCACGAGTGGGTGTGCTTGTGTGTGTGTGGAAGGAGAAACACACACTTACCAAATGAACGTACTTCTCGGTGTCCAAGTCTTTAGCTGCAATGAAAAAACAAACAATTTCTCAGTAAACCAAACGTCAGACACAGAGCCAAAGGTAAACAAACAAAAACAAAATGAAAGAATAATTAAAGCAGAGGAATTGAACATGCTAGGCTGAGGGAAAGGTTAATGAAAGAAAACCTGTGAAGTAGCGTGTGTGTGTGTGTGTGTGTGTGTGTGTGTGTGTGTGTGTGTGTGTGTGTGTGTGTGTGTGTGTGTGTGTGTGTGTGTGTGTGTGTGTGTGTGTGTGTGTGTGTTTAACAAGGTCAGGAAAGGAGACACACTGATTGGTAGTGGAGCCAGCTTAATGAGCTTTAGGAGCTCACCGTGATTACAAAAGACATTAGCTTTCTCTGGTTTACAAACACGTCCAAACAAAAGCACATACTGTACTGACCCTCATTATGAGTGCTCTGTTTGTGTGTGTACTTATGCTTTGACAAATTGCTTTCCAGTTTTTAATTACTTTGAACATGTACACCCCCCCAAAAAAAAATCAACAAAAAAAACAAAACAACAACAACAGTGAGACAAAACCAATGTATCGCACACACGATAGGTCTCATTGCTCTGCATACGAACGAATCTATTCACAAACTGTTGGCAAAAGAGCATTTACGCAAAGAATTTCGTATATGTGAGTGTAAATACTCAAAGAGACTCAGACCTAATGCTTGATGATTGTGCTTTAAAATTTAAAGAAATTTCGGATGACACGCTGCAGTGGCTGAGCTGCATTACTAGAAATGTTTGAAGGTGCTCTTTGTCAATTGAGCCATCAATTTATTATGATTTATTTTTAAGTGGATTTTACAGTATAGACATGCAACGAAAAAAAAAAACCAAGATCACCCAAACCTTTGTAAACACTGCAGAAACATATTTACACACAAGTTATACGATTTTGCAAAATTTTGTAACTACATGAGATGCAGTCAGAAATAATTCCCACATATTTCTAATTTTTCCATGTTGCATTATATCACTACTGTATTATTTTAAAAACCAAAGTTGCCATGGTTGCTCTTATTAATTTAAATAAATAAATAAATAAATAAATAAATAAATAAATAAATGGAAATTATGACTCTGCAATCTGTTAAACTGATGCAGATTTATTTTCATAGTTCAGTTAAATGTATTGTACAAAGAGGAAAAATCCAATTTATTGTACCATAATGCCTAATAAAGCTATTTAGTGTCCTCTAATAACAGACATGAGGCTGGCCTTTATTTTTTCGAAAGATTTCCCAAATGGGATTTTTTTCCCCTCTTCTTTTATATGGCATGGCAGGCCAATTTAAAGGTGACCATAAGCTAGCTTTGTCCCGAAGGCCCTAGTTTGAGGTTCTCTGCCTTAAATCGTGGAATCAGAGATTGTTGACCATTTCACAGAGAGCAAGAATAAAATTGCTTAAAACTTTTCAGTAGCTGCACCAAAACTGTAAAACAGTTTCCTACTTTGGGTTAGAACTGCTCAAACACTTACTCATTTGAAATCTAAGCAAAAAAAAAAGACCTGGCTTTAAATGTTGTTTTGTTTGTTAAATGTTGCTACACATTTTACTATACAGCACTTTTGTTCAACTTCTATTTGTTTAAAATTGTACTTTAGGAAAAGATTTCTTGTCATTCTCAGTGACTCAAATATGCATTATATCCCAAATGAAATAAAAAAAAATTTTTACTCTAATAAAAGTCTTTAATTCATTATTATGAATTATTTTAAAATCTAATGTCTACATAAATAATAAAAAATGTAGCAAAAAGCTTCAGAAAATCAGCACCAAATTTTTGTGAATACTGATGTACTTTGTTCGAAAAAAAAAAAAGATTTTTTGGTCATCAAACATTTATTTTCATTTCAGGTATAATGTTTGCTCATAATTTTCCTTCATACTGACAATTAATAATTATTCATTGAGTATTTAGTGGATTTGCAAAGAACAAATTAAAATTCACGACACATCAGGAAGCATCTAAAGATGTGGTTTCAAAAATAGAAACGTTAAAAGCAGAACATCACAGATCTCTCTAATGCTGTGAAAGAGTGAAATTACTTCTGACAGCCATAATTAAGATACATTAACTCTCCAGCTTTTCATGATGGCTGAAAATGATATGTTTTCAAAGCAACAAGTGGTTATGCTGGAGGAAAATAAAAAGAATAGGCTATAGAGCGAAATCATCGAGACGCCTCGATTTGCATCGAGTTGTTTTATAAATGTGCCGTAGCACTGAATGGGAATTGAATTTTATTTGAATTGTGAGTTGCTTGATGATTTCTATCCTAGCAGCCTTGTGTGATGGAGCACAAATAAGAGCCAGATCTCTGTCTGTAAAAGCAGGTAAATGTAATATGTGAGTCAGCAGAGCACGTCTAGCCTATTGAGCCTGACACACACAAACCAACACAAAACACACACACACACACACACACACAGAGCATCATGGTCATTACCTCTGCCCAATGTGTTATCTCGCTTGTCTTTCATGCTCATGGCCAGTGATGCCCCCTCAGGGATCTGTAAGGAGCAAAAGTTCAAAAGTCAGCGTTTTGAAGGGTCAGAGGTATTGCGCTCCACTCAAGAGGCAGCGCAAGCACTCATTAAGCCGGAGAAGTTTACATACTGTGTAATGAGTTAGACAGCCTTTTCACTGAGCCGAAACTGCAGGCTTCACTGCACTCATGGACGTTCACCACACACACACACACACACACACACACACACACACACACACACACACACACACACACACACACACACACACACACACACTTTTCAGCTCATTCCCTGTGGCACCTCGTGAGCTAAACAGTCACGCTGCTAAGAGTGGAAGGGTCATGACTGTTTGCACACACATTCCGTCTTATTCCCTTTTCTCCCTGTGGTCCTTTTTGTCTTGCCTCATGCTGCGACACAGTTTAAGAAACAAAGGGAATTTGGCAGAGGGTAAAGGACACCCACCTGGTAATGAAACACAGTGTTGAGCTTCTTCCTGCCGTCCTCCATTATAGAGGTGTTATCCAGATCCTGAAGTATTCGGCTGCTGCAGCCTCCACCGGGAAACCATTCTGGAAGTTAAAATCATTGTTAAACTCAAACATTGGTGTTGATAAATCCTAATTTCTCACTGTAACCTCTAACTGTTAACTCAAAACCTGATATGAAACACAATCCTAACATCCTTGACTGTAAAATGATTTAGGCTAAATGAAGGGTCAATAGTTGCAAGTGTGTTGTGAGGTAAAAGTGGGCCAGTGAAAAGTTTGCTTGACATTTGAAATCTGGGCCAAAAATGTCTCAAATGCATGCGACCGTACATGCATGTGTGTGTGTGTGTGTGTGTGTGTGTGTGTGTGTGTATATATATATATATATATATATATATATATATATATATATATATATATATATATATATATATATATATATATACAAATAAAAAGCTGTTTGGCATTTCAAGCCTGCACCCAAAGTGACCCAGTTGTACGTTCTGTACTAAGTTATGGCATCAGCGGGGTTAGTTTGTTGTTGTGTTCTGGTTAAATGGTGATGAATTAATCATTGTCAGCCGCATCCGCATGAGGGCCAGATGGAAATGTTAAGCTCGGGCTCATTTGCTCTCTGGATATAACCCTATTACTCCAATCTTGTATAATATTATCACCGTGAACTGATGTGTGTAAGTATTCACCCTCCCCTTGAACTTTGTCTGCAGTTTGTAGTGTTACAGCCTGAAATCTGAGGTAGATTTGTCACGAATTGACACAGAACTCTTAACAGTGATGAATTATAATCATGTGAGAGAGCTGATCCAAAAACAAAAAAAACATGCAAGTAGAAATGCAAAAAGGTGTGTACGTACAGGTCTTTACCCACTTCGAATGGAATTACAATTCATTTCTCTTCAAAATCCCCTAATTAGCTATTTGATAAGCAAATGTATTTACATCGAGTTAATGTGATTATGTGTATATCTTTAATGCATACAATTCAACTCTATTTCTCTAGATTTCTCAAGCAGAAGGCTGTGAATCCTTACACAGAAATTACTTTTCCATTTCTATTATTTGTAATAATTAATTAAGCAAACTAATAATAGATTTTTTTGTTACTATTACAATCCATTTTATTTGCATTTCTGACATAAAATCTCAAAACCATTTCAAGTGTACATTTACAGCATTTGGCAGACACCCTTATCAAGACCGACTTGCAGTTATTTCAGTTAAGCAATTGAGGGTTAAGGGCCCGGATTATGAACATGTTTCAAAATGCTGTTGGGTGGGGGAGCATTATAATACTAATGAAAGGCAGTGTAAACTCACATCAACAGAATGTTTTTATTTATTGAATGTTTATTTATTGAATGTCTTAGTCATCTGACTGAATTTATTAATGTACAAATTGTAAGAAAACTCAGAGTGACAAGTATCAGTCAGATATTTTGCTCTGTGAATATCTGATTTGTTTTATTTACCTAATTCGACATCCTCCTCTCGAGGCCACTGGGAGTAGGGCAGGTTCTTATAGAAAGCTTCTAAAATCTTCTCTTTCACCTGACAGATGGTGTCTGTGTTCATCACCCGCACACTCACTGAATCCATCCCGTAGCCTTGGAACGACACGTTAATGTTCTGCAACACACGCAAATGAGATTCTGACAAAAATAAACATCACTCGGATTGCTTTTAAATGAGGAGAAGACATCAGAGCGTGATATAAGACAAGCCCACACAGTTAGTCAGTGAGCCTCAACTTACCTTAGGTTATTGTGCATTTATTGAAATGAGCATTTTGGATTAAAAAATATGAAGAAAAAAAAAAAAAGCTTTCAGGCTGTCTGTACATGAGTAGTACCCAGCTTTAATGTTGAGCCAACATTGCCATGTCTTTCTGCAACATTCATGGTTAAGAGCTACAACTCATGTGCCTTGAGGAACGTTGTGGATTTGCTGATCAAGCTGCTTTCATCTCGTGTTGTGTCATCTGAAAGCCTTTTCAGGGTTTTATTTTTTAGAGCTCATTAGGACAGTTGCACAATGACATGACTTAAGGCATGCTATTTTGACGCGTTCGCGGGCAGACAAGAATGTGCCGAAGCGGAAGAACAGAAAGCCGAATATAACAGATATTGCACTAAAACGCACCAGTGGTTTGGCCTCGATGTTCTCTCTCAGGAGCCACTCTTCGTTCAGCGTGTATCTCGCTTTCCCCGTGATCGCGTCGATCGAGCCTTTGTTAATCTGCTGTTTGATTGCGCACAGGAGCAGGAAGAAAGGCTCGCCGACTGTCTCCTGAAAGGAAGGAGTTAGGAGTGAACATATTAACGACACCAACTGTTCAATTATACTTCTGAGACGTGTCGTTTTTAGGAGATGATTTGAATAAACACATCTTCCAGTGAATAATTTAGACTGAGGGAGAAAATCATGGCAGCCTGACAGTTCGAAAATAGAAAAAATAATAAATGACAGGGTGGTAACCCATTACTGTTAGCTCCCTAAATGTGATTATTTTGCTATAAGAGCACGTCTGGGGTCTTTTATTTCTTTTACACACAGCAGTTTGTCAACAATGACACATTTTGTCAATTTATAATTACATTTAATATTGCAGAACGCCTGCAAAACAAGTCTCAGGTACTTTTATCCGTTATGCTATTCCAGTTACAGCAGTGACCCCTTCTCTTGAATGGATTAGTAGTAAAGGTCTTGTGCTACTGAGTAATAGGTTGTGGGATCGAATCCCAAAAAATTCCAAACGGACACTGTTGGGCCTTTGAGCAAGACAGCGCTATTCTCCTAATTGTACATTGTTGTGGATAAAAGCTTCAGTTAGACAAGGTAAATGTATTAAGACAGAAAATACGGCAGCTTCTTACATTACAAAGAAAACGGAAAGCAAAAAATTGATTCGTCCTGAAGACCTATTGGCGAAAACAAAAATTCTGATTTGTACTTTTCTCTATACATTTGTAATAGGTTTTTAAATAAATTCTGGTATCCATGAAAAAGCTGCTGTCAGCTACAAAATACACTTGTGCCAAGAACAGGCATTTGAAATTTCTAACATTTACCAGATAGTTTTAGAGCCAAGCTTACACACCTGATTCATGGCTCTAGCTTTCCAAATGAATTGTAAATGGATGCTAAAAGGTACATAAAAGGCAAACCCTTTGTTTGTAGGGTTCTGCTTAAGAACTTTTCTTTTAGAGCAACCAACAAATCAAATAGCAGTTTTTTTAGGTTGTACTTTGGTTGTACTTTGAGAGTTGGGTTTCCAAGCCACTACGCTGTAATTGTTCTAGCACTTCAGAATGAACTTTCCATAGCCTGCCTTTTTCACAAGCAATTAAAATTATTCTTTGCTTAACTATAGATCCTATAGACTATATTTTTAGTCCTTAACCAATCAATTCTGCAAGTCACTCCGGATATGGGCTCCTGTAAAACAAATGTAAATTAGGTTGTAATAATTTGTGCTTCGTCCTCTTACTTTGAGGTAGCTGTACATGCAGATGGACATCCAATTGGTGAGCATCTTCTCCACCACGGATTCGGTGCGCCGCAGCATCAGCTTTGGGTTCTTTGAGGCAGACGCGTCGATCAAATCCACCAGCAGCTCCTTCATGATGCTGGTATAATATTCCAGTTTGCCATGGAGAGCGATAGTGAGCAGTGAGGCCAGGTTACATCTGGACATATAGACACACATCAAAAAGTAGAGGAAAGAAAGAAAGAAGAAGGGGGGGAAAAACAGACAATTGTTTTAATCCACTAGAGCAGCTGTGCTTCCAGATTGATACAGAAGAAAAATGGCTGAAGTGCTTCCATTTCCAAGTGTAAATGAGTGCGTAGGCATGGAAGACTTTAGGGACTGTGTCAATACAATGCCTCTTTCACATGTATGAGCTTGTGTGTGTGTGTGTGTGTGTGTGTGTGTGTGTGTGTGTGAGAGAGAGAGAGAGAGACCCACAAAACTGAGAGATGCGGTTAAATCTGGAGACTCGTTCAGCAGATTCTGAAGCTCCTTATTACATGTGAATATAATGCTGAGACAGCCATGAAGTCTCTGAAGTACCTCAGAATAAAACTCCCAGCATGCAACAGGGCACTGCAGTATTACAAAAAAAAAAAAAAAAAGCTGAAGACCACTAGCGCGACACTATTTTTAGTTCAGGATTTCCAGCACAATGCCTTTCCGACTTATTGTATGAGATTGCATGATTTGCAAAGAAATCTTTGAGTTGATCGAAATTAAAATGAATAATGTAACAATATAAATTCCTGTCAGTCAAACCAAACGTGTCAAGTCAAAGTTGACATTTAGGCGCTTGATGAAAAGATTACATAATTACAAAGCCCGCGTAACGTTTTACGGACCACGTGAATACTAAGTAGGAATGAAAATGCCAGCCAAGTGCCATAGACCCTAAATCCTTTGGGATTTATTGCAGTACATATTTTCTGCTTTTTAAAATATACTGTATATCGCTGTTTTAAGGGTTACCTGTCTCGGACAGCGAAGTCCTTCTGCTGTTCCAACGCATGAACAAAGGTGATGAGGAAGTGCTTGTTGTTAAGGAGAGTGGAGAACATGGTGATTCCCTCCTCTACATTGGGCCTGGTGGTGCTGGAAGGCTGATAGGGAGGGATAAAATAAGTAGGACAGAGGATGTTGAATCACATTACTGAGAATTGAGAAAACTACTGAGAAAACAGGACATTTTGACATACTTTGGGGAAAAAAAGGTTTTGCAACATCATTCTGAATCGGTCAGAATCAGTCAATAGTTGACACACAACAATTATGATATTAATAATCTAGCCTTATTAAGACTACTCTGCAAAACCAGTTACTTTGCATTATACCATTAGATTAATAAGTAAGGTCATTGCTGCTTTGTACAATTTCCTGATGCTGTTCTGCTTAAAAATCAGAGATTTCCGGTAATACAGCTCATTCACTGACTCATCAATTCTGGAGGGGGAAAAAAAATTCAATTCTATTTTTCTTATAGAAGATAAGGTTGTATCTGAAGCTGACAATCTGCTGTTTGATCTGAGCTTTACATCAAGACGGTCCAATATGGGGAAAATTGTCCAATATCGTGGTAACCTTGCAGATGTAGCAGTTTTTAAAAGGATGAGACAATTAGAAAGTCCAGCATGGTTTGCTTTACTTGTGGCTGGGGTACTTCTGAGTACCAGTACTTATTCCAAACTCTTATGTCTATGTAGTTGAGGCACTTTCTGGCACTTTCTGTTTCAATACATGTACTGAACAAATATGACGAGTCGTACATTTCTGAAATATTGTTTGGATGTTTTATGCGTCACTAAAACAAAAGAAAGCTTATTTCCAGAGATAATAATAGATCATTTTTCAGATGAAAAAAATAATGCTGGCATGGTGGTCAGTGTCTTCGGAAGAACTGTTGCAGGTTCTTTGAGAACCTTAAAAAAACTGTATGAAATACACCTGAGACTGCTGATTCCTTTTTAAAAGCTTTGAAAGATTTCTTAGGTAGAGGTTTCATTATTTCCTTTAATAAACAATTGTCTAATAATTGTTCTTTTAATAATATAATAAATTCATTATTTTGAATTTGCACACTACTGCACACATGTGCTTCAGTTTGGCTCAATTCTTGCTTCTTTTTTTCCCCCTGAAACAGACCTACTGTTTGTCCATTTCTGTTGTCTGAATTAAAATTGCTGGGTTCAGCTCCTACACGAAAACAGAAATACACACCAGGACGAGTCAGTCATCTGTAACTGTAATTAAAAGAAGAAAACAAAAACCCCGGGTGGCATAATGGTGGTCCCGCCTTTCAGCTTCAGAACTAAAGGTTAAAATTTTAATGTCTGTGTGGAGGTTTGCATGTTCATCCACTTTCCAAAATCATGTGTCTAGAAGGACCATAAAAAAAATTATCCCTAGGTGTGAATGAGTGTATGAAAGTGTATGCGCGTGATCCCCTGCGATGGACCGGATTCTGGTCCCGTGTGGATTTCCGCCTACCACCAATTGTTCCCGGGACTCTGGCCAAAATATAGCGCTTATTGAAGATAAACGGATGAAACACAGTGAAACAAAAACACTGTAAATTACATCCTTTTAATGTATACACTACACCAGTTACTCATATCCTTATTTATATAATTTTCCAACATATTACTTTATGTAGAATATTTGGAGATTTGGTACAAGGAGGAGACAAATAAAAAAATACAGGTGATGTTTTCACCAAAACAACTCATAAAATAATTGGAGCTGAATCCCGCACATATGACATTGATGGATGACTAAAACGAAGCGATCGCACCCCTCCAAAGCTCGCCTGTTAATTGCCTTAATTCTTTTTGTTGTGTTTGACCCAGCAATCAGACCTATCAAGCAAGAACAACGCGGATGTTTAGCTGAGCCGTGATGAAGCAGTCCCCGTAGAGGCTTTCCATATGCTCCTCATAAAAATAGTGAGGATGGGTGGGGCAGGGGGTAGAGTTGAGGGAGACAAAGACAAATGTGCATGTGAAGATTTATGTTCGTTGATGTGAGGAAAAAAAAAAGAAAGAAAAAACAAAAAAGTAGGAGGGTTCCTTTAAAGACGATCGACTGTGTGAAACACTTCATCACTGTTCCAGACCATCCCCCTTCCCCCCTCCCTCCACTCTCCTGACCTCAAATCTGTGTTTAACATACACACATGCATGAATTTCTACATACACACACACAGACACAGACACGCGAGTTGCATATAGATGCGTTCATTAATCATAGCATAATGGAATGGCGTGTCAAAAGACAAGCTCTTTTTCATTATTTCCGGAGATAACTTTGGGAGTACGTTCCCCTTTTTACAGCAACCCAGAAACCTGCAGACTCAGCAGCATTCATCCAGTCTGCACGTGTGTGTTTGTGTGTGTGTGTGTCTGTGCGCCAGTGTGTGTCTGTGGATGAACATGTAGGTTGGTGTGCTTTACCTGCCAATCCTGAAGCAGAGGGTGGGTTTCAGGTAAGGCTCTTGGTCCCAGAGCATCGGTTTCATACACCGGCTGAACCAGACTCCTCTCATAGTCTGAACACATCTACACACACACACACACACACACACACACACACACACACACACACATTAATATAATGAGATGAAATTGTAACAAGATTTTCTTGAGTACTAACTTAATGTGTTTTATTTAGAGATTTGCACTGCTTTGTAATGGGATTGAAGGGCAAGAGTGCAGGAATAAGGCAAGGAGAAAAAGAGATAGAGGAGAGGAGAGATAAAACAGGGAATAGTGGAGGAGAGGAGCGGTGAAAGATTGTGTTGCAAGGAGATTAGACTCCCAGTAGGCCAGCCGGCGGGAAAAGGAGCTGAGGTCAGAATAAAAGTATTTATGTTTCTGTTCCTACTGCTTTTCAACACCACACACACACACACACACACACACACACACACACATACACACACATACACACACACACACACACACAAACACACACATATAAACATACCCTTTTTCCATCCCATTACAAAACATTAGCCACTGCACCCTTATCCTACTTATAACCACATAGTCAAGGTCAGTGTGTGTGTGTGTGTGTGTGTGTGTGTGTTGCTTTCCTTGTCTGCGTGCCCACCATTGTTCATACAGTCGCAATGGAAACTGTAATGCTTGTGGTTTTTCAACACAGATGCAAAAGATGCATAGTTTGTGCCTTTGGTCTAAAACATTAACTGTAAGTCTGAAACAAATTATAACAATACTCCAGCTACAAACTATAAACATTATTGCAACTATTAAAAACAATACAAAAGCAATACAAAAGCTATAACTATAAACTATAATACACCTATAAATCTATAACTACATGCTATATACTACAACTATAATATAATGACCTATAACTAAACTATAAATATACTACAACAATGAAGATGATAAACTATATCTGCAAGACTGTTCCTTTAACTATAAAAACTATGTATTAAAATACAACTCCTAAAATTCTAAAACTTTAACTATAACCAATATTCTGCAACTATAAAAAGCACAACTATATTTAAACGTATAAACTATAACTATACTACAACTATAGATATATAACAAAAAATATATATTACTATGATTCTAAAACTGTTTAAATATTAATAATATAATATATTAATATAAACTTATAACTATACTACAACTATAAATCTTTAATTATATGCTATAAATATAAATGAATAACTATACTACGACCATACATCAATAACTTTAAACTATAACTACACTAATACTATAAATGTATAACTAAAGTATTAGTTATTTAGTTATTTATAGCTATTAACTATTCTGCAACTATCAATCTATAAATATACACTATAATTATACTAGTACTATAAATCTATAACTATACATTATATGTATAATCTATACTACAACGATAAATCTATAACTGTAAGCTATAATTATACTACTACTATGAATCTATAAACATACTATAAGTCTATAACTATACACTCAAAATTTAAACTAATACCTATATTCTGTACTACAACCAGACTATAAATTATAACTCCAAAAATATATTACTAGAAACTATAAATTATATTATAAACAAAGATCTCTAATCTGTAACTGTGCTTTAACTATAAATGTATATACTGTATGATAAATGCCAATACAAAACCTAAACCTAAAAATTGGAATTGAACATAACACATAAAAATATATATACAATTAATACCTTTACATCTATAAAAATATATCTATAAGTCTAAACCCAAGTCTATTATTAAAAATGTTGAAATACCTACAAACTCAAGCCTATCACAATAGCCACCATGATATAAATAATAAAATTTTTTTAACATTTATTTATTTTGAAAAATGAGCCGCACGCTCCCTTATCCACACAGTACAATGCTATGCCTACAGCTAAGCTTAAACCTGTGAAATCATTCATTTATTTTGTGATTAGTCAGCAAAGTATTGTATTCCTAGCATTATAAGGATAATCTATCTTCACAATGGGGCTAAAACATGCACACACACACACACACACACACAAACAGAGAGACATGGTGTTTGCCATTACCTTAGGGAAAAAGGTGCGAGTAACAAACTGCTTGTACTCAAGGAAGGGAATGCCTTGGCTGCGGTTTAGCTCTTTAGTCAGGTCAGTCATATCTGTCTGGAGTTCGGCAAATCCTGTCAAACACAGACACCCACAGAGTTACACACACGCCTACCCATATCCACCCTTAGACTTTGACATTTTGATTTATTGTATATAGTAGAGCACACGTTTTTTGTATACACATGTATCCTAAAAGTACACAATCTAAATCTTTCCAGGACATGAGATGGTTAGATGGTACCAGGCAATTGCGCTCTCAAGGAATATACATAATTTCTCACAGACAGACACACACACACCAGGTTTTTCATATTGTATAGAATTTTGGAAATTATACACTATATAGCCAAAAGTATTGTTTCGCCTGGTCATCAGTATGGTATGTAATTTTTGGGAATAAAAACTGGGACTAAATGTGGAATGCAATGTTTAAAAAAAAATAAAACCGTACTTATTACCAGGTGACCCAATAATTTTGGAAATATAGTGTATATAAACATCCAGAGGTGGAAAGTAAGGAATTACAGTTCCTAGCATTACTGTAATTGACTAGTTATTTTGTTTCCTTATACTTTTTAAAATGTAAAAATTTGTTTTTAAAATCTGTAATTTTACTTTTTATTTATGTATGTTTTGTTTTTTACTTAAATACATTCTAAATCATATTCGCTACTGAGTAAAAAAATGAATACATAAAAATAATGCAAGGGGGAAGAAATCGTTCCCCAGAAACTGCTGCACTGATTAATTGATAGGGGAGAACAAACATGCTAAACTCACAAGAAAGAAACATGGAGACGGACAAAACAGACGCCAGTGATGTAGACCCAGCCGAAAGCTAAATGCCATTAAATTGAATGTTGTTTAATGCGTGTGCTCACTGTCTGAATTCTGAATTTGCATTCGTGATTTCTCTTATTGTCATAAATAACATTATAACAGGAGATTTTTTTTTGCTGCAAAAGTGCATAACTCACATTAGACTCAAGTCATAGACTGTAGTGGTTATTGCAGTCTCTTGCAGTCACTCATTCATACACTCCAGATGTGGAGGGTGAAGACTTGGTTAGAAAAATCCTGGAATATTCCGTTAAGACTTTGCGTTTATAGTTGGCCGCTCATGTAAAGGGTCTGTAAATTTATATCCGTTTGCCGTGGAACTCAAGCCAAAAGTACCAAAAGCGTGATGTAATAACTGTACATGCCTAAACCTCTCGGAACACACGATATACATTATGTGGAAATATGAGGTTTGTGTCATGTGGGGAAAAGATACATAAAAGCAAACATGAAGTTAACGAGACCGCAAGCTGATACCTTGGTGTTCGCGTGTGTGTTGTTGCCAGATATTTCCCCATCTTTTCCCATACAGTCTCTTTTAGACTTGCATCCTGAATTGTGCATCTCGGCTAAAATTAGAAATTTAGCTACCATGTAAGGTGGGCTATGTGGTCTTACACGAGACGCCACACACACACACACACACACACACACACACACACACACACACACACACACACACACACACACACACACACACACACACACACACACACACACACACACACACACACACACACACACACACACAGAGAGAGAGACAGAGATAGTCATTCTCTAACTCACCCTAAGCAGTTAAACAAACACAATGGCCCACACAGCTATTCAGCCTACTGTTCAGAGAAAGCCAGCATATGATCTAACCGTTACAACCGTCAGTGACCTAACATATGATTACTGCAATATAAGCTGATTTTCTATCCAAATAAACACTGAATAAACAGAATTGTGCTAGTGGAATATTCCATAAACCAGACAATCCCAAAACTGAAGCCAACTTTCATAGGGTCACATGAGTTTCACTTCAGTAGCCTGAACTACAAGTAAAGGGATTTGGTTTCAGCTAAGTTGATCTTTTTTTTTCCTTTTCTGATCTTTCGCATCCTGCTCTCCTACAGTACCTGATTGGATTCATCACTTAAGACGCATTAATAGGGTGAGGGTATTGGATATTAGGTCAGTGCTGTGGGGTGTGATAAGCGTGGGTGCTCTTTGTAGGGATGACAGGAAGTTAGAGGCTCCTCATATTGTTTTCAACACAGGATGCGAGAAAAAAAAGTGCCTGTTTGTGCATGTTTGTGGAGCCGGTCACTGTGGAAACGTGCCTGAGAGAGTGATAGGGGTTGGGGGTTCATAGTGATCATGGACGAAGCATGAGGAAGTCTCTCTCTCTCTCTCTCTCTCTCTCTCTCTCTCTCTCTCCCTCACACACACACACACACACACACACACACACACACACACACACACACACAACACACACACACACACACACACACACACACAGTACCGTGGGTGGTCACTGGGTTTAAACTTATTATTGAGTAATTTATTAATTTACTGTTTTTTCAGTTTCAGTAGCCTGGTTCTGCTTCCCTAAACCTTACATTCCACCCCCACCCCCACCCTGACACTAACACACACACAAAGACATACTTTATCTAAAACAACTCATTACTTTAGTGGACAGCTTGTGATCTTTTAACTTTATGCCTATATTTCTCTGGAGGATAGTGGAGGTCAGACATTATAAATGACCATACACTTTGTCATATATGGGGCAAGTCATCCCAAAAGTTTGGCTGTGCAACTACTTCAAGTGTACCTCAAGGTTCTATGATTGGTCCTGTCATCCTACTCATAATTTTCTCTCTCTTATTAGTAAGTCGAGGTAACATCAGCTTTTTCAGCTACTACAGTATAAACAAACAACCATGGATAACTATAAGTAATAATCTCAATAAAATATATGGTGTAAGGTATTGGGACACCTAATTTTTCTAGCGATATGTGTTTTTCCCCAAACTATTAACACAAAGTTCGAGGCAGACAATTGTATATCTTTGGATGTCTTAGCATTAAATTTTTTTCTTTTATTTGAATTTGAAGACCCAAACTTGTATCAGCATAACAATCCCCCTGTGCACAAAGTGAGCTCCATGAAGATATAGTTTACATGGGGTGAAGTGTAGAATGCTTGCTATAGAGCTCTGACCCCGACCAGAAGCACCCTCTAAAATCTAGTGAAACATCTTCCCAAAAGAGTGGAGGTTATTACAACAGCAATTGTGGAATGCGATATTCAAGAAGCACATACAAATCTTATGGTCAGGTGTCCACAAATCTTTGTCCACACAGCCTCTGTTTAAACACACATTTGTCTTGCCTTGCTGAAATGACAGACCATTGTGTCCAGCTAAGCCTTTTCGAAGCTTTTTCCTTATCCTTAAGAAACATACCGTTTTCCCACTCTCACAGGTTTGCTCTGGTTAATATCAGGAAGAATGTACTGCACCTGTCAGAATGTGCAACACAGCTAATACTTCAGCCACCTGATATCGCATGGCTCAACTACTTTCTGCTGGCTGGTCTGCCATCTTCTTTTAAATCAATGCTGCAAACAAATCCAGAATATATAGGGAGTCTGGTTTTTAACCCTCCTAAATGCCTACTTTTCATCCCACCTGGCAATCTCAGTGTTAAGTCTAAATTCTTCATGATTTTCAAGATAAAAATCATCTCTGGTCTTTTCTCATGCATTGTGTTGCTTTGTATAAGCATGTCATCCTTTGTCTATGTTGTCTTTGGCCATTTCTTTTCCTTTTTAATAGGAATACAGTACCTAATGGCCGATATCAATACAGAACCCTCTTCACACTACTTTTTTGCAAGTCTATGTTACAAAATTATGAAAACCCAATGCCACTACATCCATAGGGGCAGGTGTAGCAGAGTCCCATCAACCTTTACAACTCCATACAGTTTATATTTCATTAAAATTTTAATGAGCTCTCTTGAGTGACCAGCCTTTTTTTTAAATGCGGCACTATTTTGCCTTACCTGTCAATGTCGTTGGGCAGCACATTTACCCGACCAAGCTGTATAGTGGTATTACCGCATCTAGTCAAATATGACTAGAAGCCCACTGAGGCAGGAATCATGCAGCAGCAGTCAACAAGACAGTTACTTTATAGCAAATGAACCCATTTAAATTTCCACAAGTGAACAGTAATGTATAAGTGTAGACAATGTATCTATAAAGTATAATTTCTAGTTTAAGATGTATTGAAAAACTCAGGGAGATTATGGGGTGAATAAAAGAGTAATTTATAGTGGATATGTTGATTCCTCAACTCTAAAGATTCCCTAGAGAGTAATTTATTGCATAAGTTGAGCGTGATGGCCTCTGGAGGGGTTTTTTGTTTTTGTTCATGTCATGCTTTACCCAGAAATAGACTTGTGTTACATCTTGTAATGACATGCAGTATCTATGCTGATTTAGTCAAAATCATGATTTTCCCCTTTCTTCATATAAACATTATTTAAGCGATTGTAGCATTGATGTGTATTGCCTGTCAGTAAATTAAGCTACTGTGTTTCGTTGCTGCTCCCTATCCATTCCTTCTGCAACTATCATGCACTTGTTTCTATTAGTGGAAACTTGGTTTCTTTCTTTATTTTTATTTTTTTGCTGCACTTGTTTCACTCGTCAAATGTCTAGACTCTTGGACTATATTCCGGCTCACTTGGAAGTTGCCTTGGGTAAAAAAATAAAACGCAAAAAACCTCCTGCCAAAAAAGGAATCCTGTGGAATAAGTAGCTCCCTTTACTTCTTTATGCACCCCATGTACACACTCCACATGCCTCCCTACACATGTATACACACAGCTAGCTCACAGCATGGCCTTGACTCCACTTGGTCAATCTCGTGGCCTTGGCGTCTCCGCTCGCTTTTTGTCTCGGAGGACTATAAATCTGTCAAAACACCCTGAAATGTTGATACTTAAACAGTGTACCCCCACCCCCTTCAGAACACTAAAACCCACAGAGAAAGGCTCTCTCTGTAGTGTTTCATTTCTCTCCACTTTGTTGTACAAGGTTTTTTGAGAAACTCAGTAAAACACATACATCCACATCCTCTCATCGCTCTTGTAAACACATAAGAGCCCCCAAATGAGATTTCCACTCTTTTAGGACTCATCCAGGAGCCTGCTTCTACACCTGTGAATGTGTGTTTAGGCAAGAGAGTGTGTGTGTCAGAGTGAGTGTGTGTCGGTGTGTTACCTTTCCGTATCTCCTCTCTGATCTGTGACTCCATTTCCTCCATCTGTAAAAGGGTCTTCTGCCAGTAACGCTCTGCCCTTCGGCTCTTGGTACAATACACCACCAGTGCTAGACACACACACACACACACACACACACACACACACACACACACACACACACACACACACACACACACACAGAAAGAAAATCAATTATTTTATTATTGCGTCCATCTGCTGTGTCAGGAAAAGATTGAACATTGGTAACATATTCAGTCTGTTGACTTTTATTTGCCCTGAGAACACTGTCAGCTTTGTGTGTCCTTCTCCTTATGTGAGTGTGTGTGCATGTGTGTGAGTGTGTGTGTATTTTTCTGTGTGCATAAACTGCTGAGAGGAATTTTGACCCTACTACCTCGCTTTTATCTGTTCTACATCTGCTGCATCTGTTTCCGTGAAGACAGACTGTCCATCATATCATGTACTTGATAAAGCACACATAAACACACACACTTACCCACTGTACAGAGGAGGAGAAGCACACAACACACCACAACAGTGACAGTAATGGCTAGTTCACTGCCTCCCATCTGAACCACAGCGATCACTTTCTGGAAATTACCGGCACGCACCTGAGAGAGAGCGAGAGAGAGAGAGAGTGAGAGAGAGAGAGAGAGAGAGAGAGAGAGAGAGAGAGAGAGAGAGAGAGATTAATTTGTTATGACAATAAAGGAATATCATCAAATCATGAATAAAAAAATGCTGTGCTGTTCTGAAAAAGAATCAGTTAAATAGTGAAAGTATATCTCTTTAACTGTTTAGTTCAGCTAAACTTGGAAGCAAATATCTAGGAAGCACATTCCTGATATCATTTACATTATAGCAGCTATAAACAGTCTTTGCCTAAATGCTCTATTTCTCCAAAAGGACAAGACAGAAATCCTGTTACAAAGCAATGAAAGTGGAAACTGGATAAAAAAATTTCTATCTTTGTTTAAAAAGCACATTATTATTATTATTATTATTATTATTATTATTATTATTATTATAATTATTGTCATTATTGTTGTCCAATTAAGTCTCTGTGAAATCCATCTCACAGATAGATAGATAGATAGATAGATAGATAGATAGATAGATAGATAGATAGATAGATAGATAGATAGATAGATAGATAGATAGATAGATAGATAGATAGATAGATAGATAGATAGATACTGTTACAGAAAAAAAAAAGTGGCACTATGACTGTCAACGGACACACACAGAGTAATGTGATTCTGGCATTACTTTGTGTAAGCAGTTTTATTTCTGCTTTTCTGCCTCCTGTCTGCGTCCAATGACTAATCCACACGCATCTCTTACTAAACAAATGACCCTCAACCAGTTTTATTTTGAATAATGGGGTTTCCAGGGATTGTAGTTTACAGGTTTACAGTAATATTCTCACCCACATTCTCACAGACCTCTAAACTTCATGAAACTAAATAATAATAATAATAATAATAATACGAAACCTCACACAACTAATGAAACAAATCACACTCATTTACTGCAGTCCATGTTAGTAATGAGTCAGTGTAAAACGTGACATGAGAGGACTTCAAATCCTCCGGACTTTCCCACAACAGCCGAGTATGTGTGTTTAGAGACTGACTAGAGTGCTGAGTGGAGCATTCCCGCGAAAAAAAAACGTACTCTCTTTTTTACAAGCTTTCTCTTGACCTGTGACCTATGACCTGAGACCTATGTAGCTCTCTGCTCGCCTTGTTTGCTCTGCCTTAATGCTTGTCGGAGAAGCGAATGGAATTCCTTTCCTCTCTCTTCATTGACCATATCAGTGGTCATTAGTAGGCGACAGAAAGCACTAGGTTTAAAGATAGCTGTTTTTCTTTGTCTAAAAAGACTAAACAAAGGAAAGGCATGCTCACTTACACACACATTTTTTTTAGAAAGTGTTTGATATCGTGCAAGGCCTTGATTAGCTCCTATTTTCCTGCTGAAATTATCTTGTGAGTCAAAACAGTGACCGGAGCGATACGGGAGTGCAGGCTGGTGATGGGTGTGTGCCGTCCTCTATGTCACTAGGACATGATGGGACATGCTGATACTGCTGTATGTTTGTGTGACTGTAAACCACTCAAGATTATCGTTTTTTTTTTCTTTTCTCAAGCCTGATGCGGGTTCGTTACTCTTCTTCATCTCGGGTAATGAGCTGGATGGATCAACGTCATGATATAAAAAGAGCGACAACTCTCAATTCTCCGCCGAGTGCAAAACCCATTTTTCAAATGGCTGGTGCAATCTGATTACTAATGCATTTTGATTATTTGCGATGAACATGTCCGTCGTTGCTTTTCTAAGTGGCTTTTCAGAAATCACATTCTCATAGTTTTTTTTTTTTTTGGAGAGGAATAACTCTCACTCCTTTTACCATTCCGGGCTGTTTAATCAAATGAAATTGTGCCGGCTGATGTTATTCATCAGGAGAACTTGTGCGGATTGCGGTGTAAGAAAACTCTCATCAGCGGGACGAGCAGATGGCGGTTTTTCTGAGCGAGGAAAAGCGCGCGGCGCTGTGGTTGGAGGAAAGGCTTGCGGGTAATGAAGCCGAACTCACAGTGACAGACAGCTCTCCGCTCCTGGAGCTCAGCGTTCTGTTGATGGTGCAGTGGAACATCTGTTTGTTGTCGAAGCTGATGTCACAGCGCTCCGAGCCAATCATGACAGAGTACTCGTCCTGAGTCAGGTCCAAATCGCTCGGCCCTTTCTGTTGGCAAAAAAAGAGGACAAAAGTCATTCAACAATAATTACTTTTGGAGGACAAATGAAAGCTAAAAACCTCTACAGTTCAGTATGCTTTATATCATATCCATTTGCAAATTCCAGTGCTGAAGACAAAAAAAAAGTAGCTGTGTAGAAATAAGTTGCTTGTAGTCAAACAGTGAAGTGAATCAATATTCATTTAATTGCAATAAGATAACTATATACAGCTTTCTGAGAAGTTTCTATGTGTTGCTTTAATGATTATTTCTTTGGTTCTGATCCATTTTTTCTACATAAAACTACCCTTAACCTAAAGATATTTAAAGAATATTCATCATCTTTTCCAAATTCATCATTTGGAAGTTTGGTGATGACATTATATAGCTACTGTTTGATGCACTTTTCATGCTGAATCTTATCCTTTTACATAAAATCAATATTCAATGTCTAAATATATTTAAATAAAACTTTATAAAGCATTTAAGTAAGAGAATTCTATGTTTATTTTACTTGTCTGGCAACCCTGGCTATAGCATAGAGAAAACCTATGTTAAATTCCTCAAAATATATGATTATGATCCCACAAAAAATAAAGAAATGAATCAAATCAAAATCATCTTTTGTTTCAGTTTAACTGACTTCGAGTCGATTCTACACGAATACCTGAATCATTACAACTCATTAAATCTCCGCAGTGAAAAGGGGAGAAATTAAGTCAGGTTAAATTAAATTGTAAAATGCTGAGCAAACACTTTAGTTGAGAAGGAACTAAGAGGTCTGGAACAACTGCTTAATGTCCCAATTATTAAATTTCAATATACTGCTTTACTAATTTACATGCAAAAATTGGAGGCAAACCAGCCAGAAATGCTTTACACAAAGAACACGTTTTCTATCCAGACGTAAATTCTGTATAAGTAGCTCCTGGCTGTAGAGCAGACACATTGCCGTGACTAATTATTTAAGCAGCTGTTCCAATTGCTGGTGTTCTTTTAGCTTAAGGAAGACACTCTGTGTGTTTTGCAGCCTAATATAATAAACAAGAAAATTTTCTTGAAATGCTGCATTATATCAATTGTTCAGATATCTACCACCTTGGACTGCAACGATTTCATAAATATACATCTTGTTCTGAGAAACTTGTTGAGTGAAAAACATGAAATCAGTTCTACAGCAAGAAATATGTGACCTCCATATTCCCAAGAGTTTTCATTCCCAAGAATTTTCAAAACAAACAAACAAAAAAAAAAACAGGATCAGTGATGCATCAGCTGTATTAATGCTATATTTCCGTTTGGTTGGTCCATTTATTTAACCCAGAAAGAAATTCATATAAATATACATTGATATACATATTAAAATATAAAAATGTATAACATTGTGAGGGTGTGATGTGATGGTGCAGTGGTGGTTTGACGTTGCAGTTAGTTTAAAAGGGAATTTCTCAAAATTTTGTGAGAAATGCTTTGGTATGTAAAGTGTACACTTTGTTCTTTATTACACATGGATTAAATGACTACTGTGACTGCTTACATAATAAACGCAATGGGAAAAATAGTTTGGACAAATTCTGTTTGTGGGTGTGTACAGCAGGTGTCCTATCCTGCTTCCTCAAGCAGTGTGTGTGTGTGTGTGTGTGTGTGTGTGTGTGTGTGTGTGTGTGTGTGTGTGTGTGTGTGTGTGTATGTGTGTGTGTTTGTGTGTGAGAGAGAGAGAGAGAGAGAGAGAGAGAGAGAGAGAGAGAGAGAGAGAGAGAGAGAGAGAGCACACAAGGAGGGGACAGTGTTTACAAAGGAAGAGATTTCCGGAATCTCTGATTAAACTCTTGGGACTTGCGTCCCTTTCCTCTGACCACCCATCAACAAACACTTCCTAACACACACACATACCAGGTCTGTCAACAAAATACTTTGAATTACACTACATTCCTTTATTTATAACCCTAATGACCTAGTATTAGTTACATATGGGCAACACACACACACACACACACACACACACACACACACACACACACACACACACACACACACACACACACACACACACACAAAAATACACTTATTTACATTCACACACGCATTACCATCAGTTATGTGTGCATCAAAACAGGAACACATTAAATGACATTCCAAGCAAAATCAAAACTGGAACCAAGTAAACAAATTCTTCACCACACACACACACACACACACACACACACACACACACACACACACACACACACACACACACACACACACACACGCACACGCACACACACACACAGACATACACACAATCAAATCTTTCCATTGTCTTTGTTAAAGCCCATTCACATGAAGTTTCCAGTTAGCTCCATTACTTGTTCCAGTGTGTGCAAGCATTCGGTACACTTACATAGAGAAACGCACACACACACACACACACACACACACACACACACACACACACACACACACACAAACCCGCACACACTCCCAATCAGCCAAAAGCTCTCTGGCTTATGCCTCAGACGTGCCATCAATCCCTGCCTCCCTTTCTCCCTCCCTCCCTCTTTTCCTCCCTCACGTCCTCATCCCGCTATTCTTCTGCAGGAAATAAACACTCCTAGACCTGGCATGGGACTTCCTGTCAGGCCTCCACAAGATTCCTGATGAATCCGAGCCCACAGGTTTCGCACGTCTGTATGACTTCCTGATGTGCGTGTGTGTGTGTGTGTGTGTGTGTGTGTGCAACCACGTGTGTGTAAGCAGTCTCATCTTGAATTGCACAGCACGCTTTTATGATGCTATTACAGCCATGAGGAACACGTGTGAACTGCACACATACACGCGCGCACACATACGCTCGCACGCACGCACGCACGCACACAAAATGCCTTGTGTCAGCTGAACAGCGGAGGTCATATAGAGCTGGGTGGCTGGGCTTAAGTGGGCCTGGCGTCTGCCATAATAAAACTCTTTGATGTGCTGGTGTGTGTATGTGTGTGTGTGCGAGTGTGTGAGCGAGAATTTATAGGGTTCTATTTTCATGGAACTTAGTGTTGTAACACCAGCATAAACCAATCCCCCCCACTCCCCCCACCACTTCTCGTTCTTACCCGGTTTCTATTTCCGAGTGCCGTAGCAGAGAGTGTGACATTACAAATTCTGACATTTTACCAAGAACATGTCCACACATCCACACACCAGTGTCACCACATTTTCTGCCTGGTTTTGCATTTTGGGCCATGATTATTGAAATTGGGCATAAAAAAACAGTTGCGACGTTATGGGTATAAAGTGAATATGAATGCAAGTTTTGCAAACTAACTCTGTGTGTGTAAACAATTGTTAATGGGTACCTTATCCTACATTATTACATCCTATACAAAGCCTATCCTATACAGTTTTTTTTATTGGGAACACATGCACACCTCGTTCTCAATCAGCCCTCATGCTTAAGCAGTTCAAATGCATAAAATCATGCAGAAACAGGTCAAGAATTATTTTTAGGATAGGCATTCAAATATAAAAAAAAAGAGTATAATTCAAATAATTCAAATGAGCAGAAAAACAGGTCAAGATGCACAGTAAGTGAAATTTTCACAACAACTGGATGGTGGTATTGATGCACAGCCAACAATACGATACATTAAAGGTACATATGAAGCAGCTACCGATCCGATCCGATTCACCCCATTCCGATTTCGATTCTATTCAACACGATATGATATGATAGACAAAATATGATGCTATGAAATTGAATATGGTACAGATAGTTAACCTTTTATTTCTTTGGATCAGACAGACATCAAATACTAAATGTACTTAAGTGGCTTCTGACTTCTAGCGCATGACCCTTTCACAAACAGGCCTTTGTGGTGCAAAAGTAAAAAGAGACAAATAAAACCAGACGTCCTTTTCCTGTACTGTCTCCAGGAAGACCTCTCAGCTCGACCTCTGCCATGTTAATCTATATTCTATTTGACTCTCAGCACAAGCATCGTGGTTGTAATACCTCATTTTCATGTAGCAGCAGTGGTGCTGAGAGAACACGCTCGAGAAACAGTTCAGCATGGAGAAATCAATCTACATCTAAAATATTGGTCATAAATTATTGGTCACTTTCTAAATAATAAAAGTATAGTGCTCCTACTAATAATTTTATACAAATATATATATTTTTTTACCGATTCAAATATGACACAAATGCTTTATCCAATGCACACTTTTTAAAATGATGCATCACATCGTTAACTTTTATGCGGATGCACCGATGCAAACCGCTGAATCTTACAGTCCCTAGAACCCGTTGCTGTGTCAAAGCTTTTGTAAGAAAAACCAGGTTGTACAGGTGTTGCTAATAATCTCTACAGTGAGTGTATATATATTTCACTGTTTCAGCACACCCATGAACACTTACATTGATGATGAGTGTGAGCGGTTCCCCGGGATGATGCTTGATCAGTTTCTCTTTGTTGGCAGTGTAAAACTGAGGGTCTTCTACATACTCAAACGGGAAGTAACCCGCATTAGGTTCCTCGTCCTCGTCCATGTCCAGCTCGGAGGAGGCATGGCCGTTCCGCCTGTACAAAATCCCATTCAGGTAGAACTGAGCCATGGCCTGCTGCGATTGTCTGGCTGCTGGGGAGTGGCATAATATGAGACTGGGCGATGCAACGGTGCAATCCTGTCAATCAGAAAGCATGCTAGAGTCACACGGTTCACTGGAATCCGGAGTCTATATGAACGATAACTTTCTCTCTTTGTAGTCCAAGTTGTAGTATTTGTAATCATAATGTACTGTTTCATGTGTGGATTTGCTTATTTTCCTATGAACAAAATACACCGAAGGGTTTGATTTGTCTTATACGACAGCAAATTATTGTGATTTCTTTATATTAATAAGATCAAAATGTAGCTTGTTATATTACAAAATTCCTCTAAAGACTTGTCCAATGACAGTTAATGTAAAGCAGCAATTATACTGAAACTGGAGACTCCTTCCAAAATGCTACCAATCCTTTACTGTACATTTATAGTTTTATAGTTACAATTACCTGTGAATTAACTAGAAAAAAAAACCATTTAATCAGCTCTAGTCAGAGCCTTGCTATTATAGAATATCACCTACGGAAAGGTACTTACTGAGTGGCCGATCCCCACCATGTGCATTTTAGCTGTTTGAACCAGATCAAAACTTTGACCATTCACTGAGATGACACGCCCACCACTGGAAAACACACAGCTGGTCACTAGAGAAGTCACTGGAGGTAGCTCCTAATGTTTTAACATGCCATTGTGTGCATCTTACCTCAGGTAGCTCTTGTTAGGTTTTACGCTGCTGATGACAGGGTTATTTTCATAGAAGAACAAGGTGCTAAGATCTCTCTCGCACGGCCTCTCGTCATATTCCACGCATACTGTCACGTTATCTGCGAGGTCGGACACAGCCAGTGGCATCACGCACTCGATCACGTCATCAGACAAGCTGTGAAACGAAAATAGGAATGTTAAAACTGTAGAGCAGATATCAATGTTTAATAGAGCTGTAAGTGGATCGCAGGTATTGCGGTCTGTATTTAAGATCAATAAGCAAAACTAACATCCATCACAGCCCACACAGTCCAAGTCGAGTCTCACATTCACCTATTAATCAAAGCAAACCCTGAACAAAAGGATGTGGACTGACTATGTCCAAGCATAATATATAACACTATATGGAAACAAGTATTGGCATATGTGACTTTTCCATTCAAATGTTACCACAAGTTTGAAGGCACACAATTGTACAGGATGTCTCTGGATGTGGAAGAATTACATTTTCCCTTTACTTGAACTAGGAGACCCAAACCTGTTCCAGCATGACAATGCCTCTGTGCACACAGCAAGCGTTATAAAGATATGGTTTACATGGTTTGGAGTGGAAGATCTTGAGCGGCCTGCTATAGAACTCTGACCTCAACCCTGTTGAACAGCTTTGGGATAAATGTAAATGCTAACTGCACCCCAGGCCACCTCACCTCACCTCACCTCACCGACATCAATACCTGAATTTCCTAACATTCTTTTTGATGAATGAGCACAAATTTCCACAAGCACACTCCAAAATCTAGAAGATCTTCCCAGTAGAGTGGAGTTTATTATAACAGGAAATGGGATTAAATCTGGAATGTATATTCAAATAATATACACGATTCGCATAGTAAGGTGTTTAAAAACTTTTGTCCATATAGTGGAAATTATTTAAAGATGACGAGCCAAATTATATTTGCTTTGTAGATTGAGAAAGCAAAAAAAGGATAAGATTTCACTAATATATTGTTACATAGTTCAATCTCTTCCCAGAATGTATAATACATTAGATTGAAATCTTACATTTATTATTTTGTGAAGCCCAAACTTAAAATCCTCAATCGTTCCTCATGATGTCTCTGAGGATAACGCATTTATATTTGTACCCCTGACATAAAAACAAACTGTAGCGTTCTTTCTTTGCATATAACAATGATATTTGAGTAAGATGAAAAGTGAGAGCATCTCACATCATCCTATTATTTACATTATTTGCAGAATTTGTAAAAAAACCTCTTCATCACTAAGAATTCTCGTGCTCACCTGTCGATTTTGCAGTCCTGTGTTGCGTTCACCTTTACTTTAATGGTAGATCCAGCTTTGAGCGACGTGCCTCTGATAGTGAGTCGGGTTCCCCCGGCGATCGGGCCGCTTACAGGGTGCAAATCAAGTAGCCTGGGCTCCTGTAGGGTGGAAATAAAACATTTTATGTGAATTTATTTTTGTTGCAAAAAATGGTGCGCCTCCTTTTTTATGTGTAGTTGCATTTCTTTTCGATCATATTGTTCTTAAAAAAAAATAAGTATTGATATTTGGTTACATCAGTACTGCATGAGATAAATTCTTGAATTCCAGCCAACCGTTCTGTTCACACCTTTTGCTTTCATTTTTTCAAGCTTGTCATGATGCCATATGTTTTAAACAGTAGCATGTGGATGCTCCTGGACAGTGTTACCTTTTGTAGTGTTTTCATGACTAACCTCTAAAATTGACTTCATTAATAACATTATTGCGGCTAGTCGTTATAGTCACTTCTCAGCTGAAAAGAATTGATCGAGAGGCGTTGATTTATTTTCTGTAATGGCAGCTGAGACAGTAGTGCCAGCTATAATCTACACCACAGATTTATATCGTTCCGCTTATTTTGTGGAAACATGACACTGTTTCCATTGTTACAGCTTACACAAGGATACTTTATCAGGTACTCATACTGACTATATAGCGCTTATGCTGGTAAGGACAGTTTGTCAGCTCCGTACTTCAACTAAGACCACCACTGAGCAGGTATTATCAGGATGGTGTTTTACTGTCAGTAACACCGAGGTGTTTAATAAATCCAACAATGCTGCCACTACAGCGTCGGCGTCACCGCTGTGCTGAGAATGATCCACCACCCAAATGATATCTGCTCACCGGTATCCTGGGGTTGTCGGCGATAATCACACCTACCCTGCCCATATGGTGGGTAAAGAGTGAAAGGCTCAAAAGCACTGGAGTAATCCTTTAAATAAATGCTAAGATAAAAATCTGAGATCATTTAAGAATCCTCATAGAATGATCCTGTAAAGGAAGAGAGGAAAAAAAGTGTGTGTCTGTGTGTTTGTTCGTGTCTGATGGCATCGCTTTAATCAAATCAAGAAAGGACAGATCTTGATCAGTCCTGCTGGTCTGGTCTGGTCTGGAGTTCAAAATCAATGTGGCGTGAAGAGCTCATGCAAAGGGTACTGATGTGCAAATATAACACACACACATACTCACACAAGTCAAATAGTCAGCTCAACAACAGACACATTCACCTGGGCCTATTCAGACACACAAACATGAGGGAGATCCAAATATACAAGTGATGTCACTTCCTGTGAGAAGAGGTTTATATGAGGTTGAGGACTTGGGGGTTTGTGGACTTTTTCCTTTGTGTATTTGTGTATGAATATAAAAGCACAGGTCAAGTCGGGGATAGAAAAACAAATGGAATCTGAAAGAGTGTGCATGCGTGTGTGTGTGTGTGTGTGTGTGTGTGTGTGTGTGTTGGGTTTTTAAGGCAGATGTTTCCTGAGGCTGGTAGGAGCATTGAACATTTGAGGAAGGAGGTTTGGAGACTCACATCCTTTTTTTTTAGCCTTTCTCCCTCTCTCTTTTTCTTTATCTCTCCACCATGCTATGCATCACTCTCTTCATTTTCACTAAGCATTTGCTTTACATTTCAAAGTAAACATAGTCACAGGACAAGCTTATCATGAGTTCATGATAGGTAATCATGTGTTTTGCTATTAAACACACACACGCACGCCCGCAAGCACGCACGCACGCACACACACACACACACACACACACACACACACACACACACTAACTAATGCACCGCCAGTGAGTTCATGTAGGAAAAAAAAAACATGACTCACATCAGCCACCAGCCCACACTTAAAAAGTCGAGACGTTTTCAACACAACAATGCCAAAGAAATTCCCGCTGACCAACACGCTCCAACTCAACTGATCTCAGATCAGACCTAAGCTCCTGAGTTTTGGCCACACCTATCAGGAGCAGAGCAGAACTGATCTGAGATCAGTGTTCTTTGTGCAGTTTGGGAAATTCCACGCAAGTTCACATGGGAACTTTTTTCATGCGGACAGAAGACGTTCGAGGTTGTTGTTTTTGCTGGCTGGGTCTGGCAAATGACAAAAGTGCTTAGAGAGTGTTATCCATGGAGAGCTCTGTGTGTCACTGCCTCCATCGCTCACACACACACACACACACACACACACACACACACACACACACACACACACACACACAAACACATATGCTCTCACAATGGTGAGAACTGATTTCTTTCTGTGGACGATGATTCCAACATGCCAGCATGTCTGAATATAATCAGCATCTGTTAGCATTCAACACACACTGGAGCCTCTCACACAGAGCGCTAAACAAATGCAGAGATATAGATATGCCAAGAGAGAGCGAGAGAAAACGAGTCTGCCAAGGCCTAAGACGTAGTTGGAAGGAAGTGGTGAAGAACAACGGTGTGATGATAACATGATAACACCAGGGAGTGAGAGAGAAGAAGAAAGAGATAAAGATAGATAGATAGATAGATAGATAGATAGATAGATAGATAGATAGATAGATAGATAGATAGATAGATAGATAGATAGATAGATAGATAGATAGATAGATAGATAGATAGATAGATAGATAGATAATCTATATAGTGAGAGTACTTACCACGTATGAGAAGGCTTTGCTCGAAAAACCCATCGCATTTTCACCCACTTTGACTTCTACTTTGTTTTTCACTTTTGATGAGGCTCCTGTCATACACACCAACCTGAAGCATGAAAAAATTAAAAACAGTTGCTAGAACGCTGAACAAAATGCATTCACCTTTTTTCGTGTAAAAAGCTGAGAAAAAAAAAAAGGAAAAAACCCCAACTACCCAACTACAAAATCAAAAATGTGTCCAGATCAACCAGCCGATACAGCAGGTCTGAAATGTGTCTACATGAATCACGCCTTTAAAAATACAGAAATTACACATTATCAAAGGAGATTTTAGTTTTTGCCTGGAGTGGATAAAAACTAACCCCCTCGAGCTGAACCGCACCGTGGCCCTGCACTGAATCATGAAGATTATCTTGCTGCCTCATGGGTTTCAAACTACAACGGTTAGCACAAATATAAACCTGCTGTTGTACTCTCCCCGTGTGTTAGCGAGAGCTTAATCTAGCTAAAGCGGCATGAAAAACTCTTTTAAACACCAGTAGCATCAGTCAATGTGTTTGCTCAGAAAAAGCTGGATAGAAACTAGTTAGTCAACACGCTGTTTCATCTTTATTTCCTCCCTGATGAGTCAGTCAGCTGCTGGAAGCTGTTGCTCTCCCTTCATGAACTGTTTGCCAACAGAAGGTGATTTTTTAATCCTGGAAGTATTTCTCCAGGGTGAGTGTCTGCGCTATGCCAAAAATCATATACGCTCTTTTTTAAATACTATACGACAAAAGTGGACACCTGACCATAAGATTCGTATATCCTTTTTGAACATCTCATTACAAACATAGTCCCCATTTGCTGTTAACCTTCAGCCTTCTGTATGTTTTGGGGTGTGTTTGTGGAGATTTGTGCTTATTCAACCATAAAGGTGTTAGTAAAGTCAGGTACTGGCAGGCAAACGTAGCAGCGTATGCTCACTATGCCCTTCACTCCTGAACTCTCGCTCAGCCACATGCCCTCTGACACATATATAGTTTATACAGTACGGTAGTGTAAATTGTTGTGATAAAATGTACTGTAATTTGTTTATTAAATAAAATACTACCTTATACTGATACCCCACACAGTTTCTTAAGTAGAAACTGGTAGGCTAGACCATGCTCGACTTTATATTTTCAAGTTACAATGGGGTCAGCTGGTTGTAGACATTTGGAAGCCTTATGCAAAATATATATTGGAGGCCCCCTAGCCTCCTTCATTCCACCTTTCAGACTAAATAAAAGAAATGTAACCTCTTACCTTTATATTTATAAAAAAACCTGTGATCAGTACTTTTATATATTTACTTAAATGTGTAGATTAATTAAACTTGAACTAAGATCAACACTAAAAAAAGGTATGAAAGGTCACCTGACTCAGCATCTTCTTCCTCAGCCATGACATATCATTTCCTAGGCTACACTTTAAAATAATAATTTGCTTTTGTTTTTCTCATTACTTTAAAATGCTCACTTTTGTAGGTTTAAGATTAAAATTTTATTATAGATAACTTACATAAACACACTGCCTTTATCCCCCCAGACTTTTAGTCATTTGTTCAGTAACTTATTTACAGTAACACATTTACCCCCTTTTTGGAATAAAGAAACTTTTTTGCCAAATTTGTGCAATAAAATGGGGTAAAATGTAATTTCATTCTTGCATCTGCTATTGCTGTTTTCATTTACACACTTTTACTTTTTCTCTAGTATTTTTAAAGTTGAACTCAGAATAAACCGGCTGCAAATAATAATCCAGTTTCTTTCTCCAGTTTCTTTGCATGCCTGTTTGTCGGTGCTACTGAACTGCATTCAGATGGTGGGAACTAGTATTAAATGTTGATATTAACTAGTTTCACTTCAGATGAGTGACAGTTAATTATACCCAATGGATAAATAGCCGTGTCTTACGCTTTCCGTCTTAATTGGTGAACTAGTGTATAGGTTTGTTAGGGTTATGGAGCCCCCCCCCACACCCCATCTGGAAGCCTGAGGCCCTAGGCAATTGCCTGCTCTGCCTATAGCTAGCACCGGCCCCTTTGGTCATCGCAACACAATTCCATCGTAACTTAGAAACTATATATTTATTTCTAAAAACTGCTTTGTGGCAGATACAACTAAATTGAGTTTGTTTATTCAGCAAAGGATTGCAGAGTGCCAAAATGTCCCTGCTGTCTACGCAGATATTATATAGAGGATGTGCACAAGCAGCACTCACCAAGATCACAGAGATGTGTGCGTGTAGCTTAGTATAATTGAGCCTTAAGCTAGCTAAACACATCTGTTAGCAATTTTTTGTACGTGTGCTATGTGTTATCGTGTTCCATGCTGTTGATTTCTTCAGTATATCTAGGATTTGTAGCTCAAATTTCACTCTTAGCTGGGCTAGTCTTCAACTGAAATGTCAAAATTAGACACGTCAATTACTACATTTATCATTAAGTGATATATGGCAGTCTATATGAATATAGTGATATATGCATATTGCACATAGGTTGTTGACCCTGACTCACACATTATTGTTATTTACACACTGTTAATTCAAAAATTCAAAATCGAACAAAAGTCATATGCAAACGGATGTGTGTGGAGGTGAAAACATGCATGTTGAGCAAAATTGGCTAACAATAGGGTTGATTGTGTTTTGGATAATGTGCCCTTAGTACAAACACACATGGGATAGTCAGAGAAGGGAGACTTGGCTATTTGTTTTAACACCCTGAAATTGAGACTAATTAAGATTTAATGACATTGGTCCCCAATGCACTGAGTAAGCACTGAGCGGGCTCGTGTGTGTGTGTGTGTGCGCGTGTGTGTGCGCACGTGTGTGCATGGAACATTTACACAGCTGCATGTAGATGAATAGCGGTGTAATTTAGTAATCTGCCAAAGTAGCATGAGTATTGTTGGAAACGCACACACACACACACACACACACACACACACACACACACACACACACACACACACACACACACACACAAACACACACACACACACACACACACACACACATAGTTGTGCATTGCTGCCTTATTTAGTCAGGTGACAAGTATAGTCTCCTAATTGACATGAAGGTGCACCCCCACCACACACCACACTTAAACTGCACTGTATTTTCTAGCCTTGTCATAAAGCGCAAACCTCTGTGTGTGTGTGTGTGTGTGTGTGTGTGTGTGTGTGTGTGTGTGTGTGTGTGTGTGTGTGTGTGTGTGTGTGTGTGTGTGTGTGTATATGTGTGTATATGTGTGTATATGTGTGTATATGTGTGTGTGTGTGTTACTTTTCCAGACTTAGGAATGTCCAGTGGGATCACCTCATCATGCTGAGTAAACTGCTCAGCCAGTCACATGACTGCTTTTGATGTGACTTCATCAGTGGATTGAAATCTGAGAGTCTAAATGGCTTGGGCCCTTGAGGCAAACTGTCAGAGTGAGGGGGATGACAAAAAGGTTAACACTGCCTCATTTTTTTCCTCTCATTTTCCTACCTTTTTACTACTGTGATTTGCACAATTACGCTAGGTTCCGATTACAAACCATTTATTTTTGTTTATTGCTCAGATCTTTCTGTCTCAACAGTTTGCATTTTTGTGTGTACACTTGCGTTTTAAGACACGCTGAAGTCAGTAGCAGTGGTTATGATTCTAGTTCTGTTTAAGCATTACTTGTAACCATTTCTGCCTCAAAGATGCTGAATCATGTTTAAACCTGAGCTCCACCAACCACACCGTTCATGGGTCCGGCTTCCTAACAAGCTCAGTGCTCTTTTTTTTTTTTTACTGTATATGTCATAAATGCTTATATACACACAAACAAAATAACACTTAAAAAAATAACAATGATTGACACTGACAAATATCAAAAATCTAAACAGACTGAAAGAATGTGTTATACTGCACTATATACGATTTACCGCATCACATAAGATGACATGCAAGATCAGTAATATTCATAAACTACCCCCCTGTCAGGGATTCACCCTGCCACGCCCCCCTCTGTAGCTGTCAGGGATTCACCCTGCCACGCCCCCGTCTGTAGCTGTCAGAGATCCACCCTGCCACGCCCCCCTCGATAGCAGTCACGCTGCTTCCCAAGATTACCGACAGCTGTGGCTCATGAAAGATCAGACTACATAAACTCACGTTCTTGAGTCACAGGCTGTCGGTCGTTATATTGTCAAGCTGGACAATCGCGTGGCTGCTCGACCGCCGGCTGTATATGCGGATTCCACTTCCGACTTGGATTACTCATTGCCGAAGGCTTTATGGATTATGCTTGGGACATTCGAACTCATAGCGGACAACGCGTATCGAGCGGATGTCTTTGTTTGTTGTTTTCAACGGCTTATGAGTGTTTTTGTGTTGTACGGTTGTTGAAATAAAAGGACAATGATCGGACTATATCGGCTTCCGCGTCTGCAGCCTGACACCCCCAGGTAGGGACGGGCAATATAGTATTAAAACTAGATCACAAATATGTTTCGTCAAATGTATAACTAACATATGATAAAATGCACTTCTGCTTACAATCTTGTGAGCCATGCAAGCACAAAACATTGATTCAGAAAAAACTTAATCTTGACCATCATCAAAAACCAATAAAAAAATATTTCTACACAAAAATAAAGACTTTTTCAATAATAGTACACCATATAAACAAACATGTTGAGGCACCAGGCTTTTCAAGCCATATGTGGTTCTTTCCCAACCAAAGCAAAGCTGAAGGCACACAATTGTATAGGATGTCTTTGTTTGCGGCTGCATTACATTTTCCCTTACTTGAACTAGAAGACCCAAACCTGTTCCAGCATTACAATTCCCCTGTGCACAAAGCAAACTCCATAAAGACATGGGTTGAAGTGGAAGATCTTAAATGGCCTGCTATAGAGCTCTGACCTCAACCCTACTGAACACCTCTGGGATCAACTGAAACACTGACTGCACCCCAGGCATGATTTGGCATTACCCCAGGACTCACAACTATCTTAATGCTAGTGGTCCTATCAGTACCTATTGACACTTTCTTGGGGGGAACTGACCAACCCACCAAAAATCCCACACAACTGACACACAACAGTGGCAGCTTTTATACACACAAAAACATTTCTAATCAGACTCTGATTTAGCAAGAAAACATTAACATCTATGCAAAAAGCACCAGGTCTGCTTACACATATTTCCTCTCATTAGCGATATAAAATACCGTAATCAGATTACGTAATCCAGACCCGCCTGTTACTACCAAACGCTGGTCATGAACAACATTCGTAAAACAATCCATCATTGCAGCTGCAATAAACTCCATCTTGCAGCACAATCTTTCATCACTGAGATAATTTGCTTTTGAGTTTGGCTTCATTTTTTTGTGTTGTACATGATTAGGCTGAGGAAATCATGTGCTGATGAAAAGAAAAAAAAAAAAGGCCAGATACACCAGATGTTTTTGCAGCTCAATAATTAAAAAATGGACATGTGGCTCACACATTGAAACGTATACCTATAAGACCTTGCGTAACTGTCCGTCGGATACACTATGCATTCAAGATATGGACAGTATGAGAGCAGGGCTCTGAAAAACATCTGCCACGTTAATTTCACAATGTATACATTTTCCTGTCAGTCGGCAAGGTGGAGCTGTCACCTGAGCAAATAAAACTTGGACCTTCCACCTGTGTGGATGTGTGTATAGGTTTGAAGGTTCCTTTACGAACAGTGATTACCTTGCAGATTAGTAAATTACACTGCTATTCATCCTACTGGCAGCTGTGTAAACAGTAACCGCATCGCTGCTGAATTCTCAAATCTGATTGGTCAGAAGGTTTCTAACTGAAATCATGGGTTTACGTTAATGCACTCGTTCTAATATCGTTCTAAATAAGCATTCTGTTATTTAACAAAGGTAAATCGCTGATCACCAGAATGATTACCTTTTCTCTAAAGAGATGTTTATGAGTCTCCAGTACCAGTGCATACAAAGAAAGGTCCTTGGAACTTTCTTATACTTTCCAATGTCTTAAATTTTTGGTTGGGTGTAAAATTGTAAGAGATTACAGGAACTCACTTGTCTCTTATAGGTAACTATAACTGGATAAAAAGTAGCACCACACAAAGCCCTGCTTGAATGTTTCTCCAGGGAAGTATTCCATCTTGTATTTTTTGTGTGTGTGCATTATTATACTAATATTTTATATAAAATAAAACTAAATAAAGTTAGATTACATTCGTGTACTGTTAGCCCAAAAAGTTGTTTTCTCCTAAGACCAATGTTCATTCCTTCTGAGATGTCATGAACATAATCCTTGCTGTTTGATTGCTGCCATGTCCCTCATGTAACTAATTGTCATTCTTGATTCCAAACTTAAATTTGCTTCTGGCCATTTAATGTAGCTTTCGACTAAACCTTTCTTTTTTTAAATGGACGGCAAGCACGGTGGACTCACTCGACTGAGACAGTGTAGCGATGTGGCAGCAACTGGCAGGGCACGTCCCCGATGTAGACCTCCACCCCATCAAACCTGCTTCCCAGGTTCCTCCCCTGCACAGTGAGAAGTGTTCCTCCATTTAGTGGACCACTCAGAGGAGTAATCTGTTGGAAAACCAAAACAGGAAGAGAAAGTTAGCGCTACAGTTTGACACTTTAAAAGGCTTCACTCTTTTTCTAATCCCATGCACCCCTCTGTTATTGTGTGATTGCTGCATACTATAATTGTCCTTCCATTAAAGAGACAGGCTTTTACTTGTCACATATATATTATAGGACAGTTGCATTTTTTTCTTCAGATCATGGTGCCAGCCATGATACAGCACCCCTGGAGAAGTTTTAAGAGAGATAAGGGCTCTGCTCAGTGGCAAATTGGCAGTGCTGTGGCTTGAACCCCAACCTTCTGACCAGTACCCTAAAGCCTGAACCATTGAGCTACCACTTTCCCAAGTTAGCAAATGTTCTCAGCACTAAAAAACAAAAACAATCTATTTTTAAATAAAACTTTAAATAAGGAATAAATACTAATGATACATTCATTTAATGTGACATTTGATGTTGTGAAACGTCCACTGGTTAACATGTTTTTGAGTTATAAAACAAAAATGCTTTGCTGCACTGTTTTGAAATTATTTTATACTCTGTTGCTTCTCTCTATTGTATTTATGGCTCTGTCTATTACTATGTCTTTCTCTGTCTTGTCTCTCTTTGTCTCTGTTTCTACTTTCTACTTTGTTACTCAGTTGTTGGAAATTTGGATTAAATTGTATGAAAATAGCTTTAGTTAAAACATTCTGTCTCAAACACCTTTATTGGTATAAAAGATATACACTATATGCATCAAACATTTGCGGACGCCTGACCATAATATTCGTAATGTGCTTTTTGAACATTCCATTCCACATTTCCACCTCATTCACCTCCACCACCTGTTATCATAACCTCCAATCTCCTGGGAAGATGATCCACTAGATTTTAGAGTGTGCTTGTGGAGATTTGTGCTCATTGGGCTAAAGTCAGGTACTGTCAGTTAGTAAAACCAGGTACTGGTGTAGCTGATGTGAGGAAGCCTGGGGTGTAGTCAGCATTCAAATTCATCTCAATTATGTTCAGTAGGGTTGAGGTTCTATAGCAGAAGATCTTCCATTCTAACCCATGTAAACTATTTCCTCATGGAGCTTGCTCGATGCTCAGAGGCATGCCTCCAACTGTGTACTTGAACGTGAGTCTTTTCCAGCCATATGTTCTTCTTCCCCAAACTATTACCACAAAGTTATAAAACACACAGTTAGTGAAGAGTGTAATGCGCGAGTGTGAGTTTGTGCTACAATGTGCACTAGTGAAAGAAAGTTTTTCTCTTTGTTCTTTAAGCTGTTTACATTCACAGGCCATTTGCGGCCTCTTTTTTTTTCCCCTCTGTCCCTTGTTTCCTCGCTCGTGGTGAAGCAGCTGAGAGCCATCGCCTACCATCGGCTACCGTCAGGGCTTATAACCCCGCCGTGACTATTAGCGTATTTACGTGTGTCATTAAGGGGGTCTATTTTTAAAAGCCCTACAGCAAGGAAAGGGGGGGGGGGGTTTGGGCGCTATAATCGATTTCTAGTAGGCAGCGATTTACAGAGGAAAACATAGAGCTCGAAACACTCTGTGAAGGAAAACTCCTGAAAGTTCTACAACTTTTTTTTTTTTGCAGCTCACAGTGCATAAAAGCAAAATTGTCATCGTGAGCCAGGGATGACAAGGTGGAAAAATCCACTGCAGCATTTTTATGCAAGGAAAGAAAACACCTCGGCTACACATACACACACACACACACACACACACACACACACACACACACACACACACTCACACATACATACACAGACACACACATACACAGAGGTCTGCTAACACTCCCAGGTTGGTAATTATCGCTGTGTGTCTAATGCGTCCCCAGAGCACTTCTTTCCAACTGCTATTCTTTTCATTTACACTCCCTACTGATGTGAAACTGAGCAGAGAGAGAGAGAGAGAAGGTGAGAGAGAGAGAGCTAAAAAGAAAGACAAAGATTTCACAAGTTAATTTGTAAAGCTTCTACTTGTTCAATGAAGAACAGATTGATTTATTTAACACTTCTGGGTTTTTTTTAAAAGCGAATTTTTAAGCCTATGCATGAAAGCTGCGATCCAGGTGACAGAAAGGTTTGGCCACAGTTGTGTAGTTCAGCGATGGGAAAAAAAATGTAATGACTCATCAGAATCTGACAATACAAACAGGACAAAGGCTCTAAACCACCATCAGCATCATCATTACCATTAGCATCTTCATGTCTCTTTAATCTGGCTTGTTCTGTCTCTGTGTTTCTGTCTTGTCTCCCACTGTGTCTGGCTCTTTGCATCTCTCTCTCTCTCTCTCTCTCTCTCTCTCTCTCTCTCTCTCTCTCTCTCTCTCTTTTCATGTCTCCCCATGTTTCTGCCTCTTTCCATCTCTCTGTCTCTCTCTCTTTCTCT
>NC_139584.1:23400028-23415028 GCF_946808225.1 Silurus aristotelis
AAGACAGAGAGCGAGGTGGAGAAGGGGTGAAAAAGAGCGTGACAAAGCGAAAGAGAGAGCGAGACAGAGAGAGAGAGAGAGGTTGAGAAACACAATGGAAAGTTATAGAGATGGACCGACATCCGTGCACGAGCAGCCAGATGTGTGTGTATGTGTGTGTGTGTGTGCACTGATGACTCATAAACAAGTAGACAGTCTCTTGGTTTGTGTGTGTGTGTGTGTGTGTGTTTCACATCTCGGCTCCCACACGCTGTTCACTGCTGTATTTATGTTGCTCTCTTCTCTGACGTGTTTGTGTGTGTGTGTGTGTGTGTGTGTGTGTGTGTGTGTGTGTGTGTGTGAGAGAGAGAGAGAGAGAGAGAGAGAGAGAGAGACAGAGACAGAGACAGAGAAAGTGTGTGTATGTGTGTAATTACCTGTAAATGACTCAGGGTTGTCTATGTATTTATCTTGTCCTCGGCGACGCAGGTCAAGGCGGAAATTCTGGCTCTTTTTTGTTGTGCTCAGCTACGTATGTATCAAATAGAAATTCCAAGTCAGTAAAAAAAACCTCGGATTTGATTATTTCAGGCCTATACGGTGATGGTGCGAGTGACGTGATGAAGTTTGGAAGCCCTTACTGTCACTCCTTTGCACTTCACAGCTGATTGTCCTTCTAGCCAGTGTGCCTCGTATGACTGACCATTCCCAAAGTCACAGTTCAGCTCCGTGTCCTACACACAGACACAAACACAGATTACTGAACACCCCATATTACTCATATAACAAGTACACAATATCATGTTACCAGTCATAATATCAAGCTACTTAATTAATCAGAATACTTAATTGATTCCATAGGGAAATTGTTGGGTTGCAGATGGCAGAAAACTCAAGTTTTTGCACATGTAACATTGCACAATAATTGCCCAAGATATTAACATTACTAAAGTGTGGCATGAATATCTAAGTATATCATCTATATCTATATTGTTTCGTATTAGACCCCAAACCCCATCCACACCACACTCCAACGCTGCGGAGGCTGTTTTCTCCTTTCACCATTTGAATAATAGCTAAACAACACAAATATTGTAAATATCTTCATACTTTAGATACATTTGGTCCCTTGAAAAGTATTTCCATACACTCAGATTATTCACAAACCCTTAAATCTTCATCTATAATTCTCCATAAGTGGGTAAAGTTTCCTTGTAAGCTTTTTATAAACTCAAAAATAGCCCTATAATGCTCTAATATTGCACTATAAATTATTCCTATAACGTATAATCACGTTGATTATTCACTAAAACAACCTGTACTGCATAAACTTTTCAAACTAATGAGAACCGGGGCATAAATTAAAACCCCACAGTAATATGTATTAACTATAAATAATTATTCACAAGAAGGTATAAGCAGATTTCTATGTTCACTGGTGATTCATCCAAAATGATGCTTATAATTATTATGGTTTTGAAAATGAGAAGAAACCCTCACTGGCTGTTGTGTCAGGCTTAAGATTAAACATGATATACAGATAAACGTGATTATACGTTATAGGAATAATTTATAGTGCAATATTAGAGCATTGTAGGGAAGCACCATGAACATATGCTTTATATAGGTTGGAGTTGAAGACCACTCAAGATCTTCAACTCCAACCTATATAAAGCATATGTTCATGGTGCTTCCTTTGTGTACAACAGCATTGTCATGCTGGAACAGGTTTGGGTCTCCTATTTGAAGTGAAGGGAAAATCTAATGCAGCTGCACCCAAAGACATCCTAAACAATTGTGTGCCTTCAACTTTGTAGGAACAGTTCGGGGGTAAACCACATATGGCTAGATATACATGTGTATTTTTCCCATATATGGCATTGAAAAATGTATGTATGATATAGCGCTTTTTTCTTTTTTTTAATTTATTTTTATAAGAAGTCTGCAGAATTAGCAGTTTGTAGCATTCCGAGCAGTTGTAAAATTATTTTTATATAAAAAGAAGAGTCTTATGGACTTCCAGCTGTGCAATTTCTCAGTAGCCCAATGTTATTTCAAAGAGCAAAACCGTGTAAGCAAAACGGTGTGAGCAAAACCTCTTCACAAAAGTGACCAAATAATCTAAAAACAGAAAACAGAAGTGTAATAAGCTACCATCAGCTACTTTTAACCCACTACTGCTTTTGTTTACGCACTCACTAATAGAGGCCTGAATATTTTGTTGGTAAATCATTTGTTGGTTAGTCAATGTTCTAAAAATACTAAATATAAACGTCCTGCAACATCAGTTCTCACTGTAATGCCATAGCATTATCTGAATTAGCATTACGACATTGCCAAGCCCTAAAGCAACAAATTCATTTCAACACTTGACAAAAAACAGAGAGCACAATTTGATAGCAAATTGTTTTCTGCATTTTCTTCAGGTCATCACAACGTAACTGGCGACAAAAAGAGATATTATGTTCAGATAGTATGCTCAGAAAGCACAAAATAATTTTGACATCATTTCCCGTGATCAAGATAGCGTATTGTCACATCGCCTGATGCTAACTACAACCAGTCCATTTGCTCATAACTTCCCAAGGCAGCAAACACAATTGCAACGTTTCTGTTGCTAATTGAATCCTCCTGGCTGCCTCCTCGATTAAATCCTATATCGCATCTCTTCAGCAGCCTCAAAGCTCCCTGCACAAGATGTGATTTCTCCGTTTCCTGGCCTGCTGATATTCATGATCTCCTGATCTTTCCGTCCTAATCTCCCCATATTCCGGTATCTTCCCTACCCCGCTCTGTTAAACGCTTCAGGCTTCCTCTATTGCTAATTCTGCGTGGATTTAACATATACACAAACGTTGAGATCAAAAGTCACGGTGGACAACTTTCACTCGAGCATTTACATTCGGTCCTCCGAGACATTCTACAACTAATTCACTCCACTGCAGGAATCCATCTGGAAACCATAAGCCTGCTTACGAATTCAGGGCCAGGCCAAGACCTCCACCAAGAGACATGGAAGGGATTATGGATGCAGAAAGACCTACTTAATAAAGTTAGTTTTAAGTTTCCTTTATTTGAATCACATTGTAGGTATGGAGTCAGACACTTTTGTGAATGCACAGCTACATCTGAAGCTCTGCTTATCTGTTGCATTTAATAGAACAAAATGTAACTTCATAATACAGTCACAGCCAGCAATTGTAGATTTTTATTGATAGTAAGCCATGAACTTTTTTTTTTTTTTTTTTTTTTAAATATGGGACATTCTATAATTCGGGGGTTCTCTACTTTGCATCATCTTAAAAAACAAATTTAAACATTTTTAATACCAATATATCACAACTATTTTGCATATTTGTATCCTGTAGATCCTGTGAACAATTTGCACACTATTAAAATACATATTCCGTTAAGTGTGAGATATGTTGTAAATGCATAACAAATGTAAAAAATAAATAAATACTCTTTGTACATCATGCAAGGACTTCAGAGTATTATTAGCTGAAGTGTCCATGGATCCTTATTTCAAAAAATCTACCAGGGATCCTCATTTCAATATACTACGATATGGGACACACCATTTCACGAATCCTAAACACAGTTCAGGACAGATAGTAGGCGATTCTGCATGCAGCAAAACACGTCCTGAATGCTAGCTAGCTAAATTTGGCTGCAGGAAATCACAATCCAAACAAGAACAGCAAAGAAAATACTAGATGTTCTTTCTTCAGTCAGAATGAATACAGCAACACTTTTGTCCACCAGCATTGTTTAAACTTGTATATAAAGCTAGTCTGTCACAAGATAAGCCACACTGAGTAGGACACACATAGTGCTGCTTTCACAATTGGCCCCAAATATTACACTTCAGATATTTTACAAGGAAAAGTGCCCAAATCTGCCAGATGACTCAGTCTTCATACCGAGAGCACAAATATGACTCACATTCTGAAGCTATAGATGCTCCTACACTTTCCAAAAAAAAAAAAAAAAAAACAAGTTTCTGCCCTCTCTGGCTTCAGTGGATAATCTCACCTGGATACTTTTATCATTAGACTTTTCCCAGAACTACTATTGATTGTATCCGAAAATCTAATTTTATATATATATATATATATATATATATATATATATATATATATATATATATATATATATATATATATATATATAAAATTTTTTATTTATTTATTTATTTATTTTTAAACAAATTAAAGCTTTGTTTTTACACTTCAATTAGTTCTAATCAACAAAAAAATTATGGCTTCCATTTTCAATAATATGAAAGAACAGAAATTACATTAATGCATATTAAACGTTTCAAAATTTCGTTTTTTAATGTTACACCCTAGCAAAACCTTACTATATTAATATTAACATTAATATATATAAAGTATTATGTCAAGTATTTATGCTGACATTTCCCTGCATATGGCATAAAAATTTGTTGTAACAAAAATATAACTATAACAACTATTACAACGAAGTCTGAGTCTTGATGTGTCCTTATAAATGCAACAACATGCTTATAACTGGCTAAACTTCCATATAAACATGGACCTTTTAGAAAGTGTTAACAAGGTATTTGAATAATTTGCTCTTCAATACACTTTGGTATCAAAGACTGTGTGTAATCTTATAGCATATATAATACATATATATAAAAAGCTCAAATACCACTGACTGACTCACTCATTCATCACGAAATCTCAAAAACCACTGAACGGATTCCAATGAAATTTGGAACATACCTTCCTCTTGGGTCTTAGGTGCTCACTAAGAAAGGGTTTTGAAAAATTTGCCCTGGATCGCGGCTAACTCGCGAAAAACTCGATTTCTAACCCTAACCCTAACCCTAAACTCTTCGAAATAACAGTACGGATCCCAATGAAACTTACTACATTGTTTCTTATTACATGTTAGATGCACAATAAAAATTATTTTCTAAGTAGTTTGCCCTGTATCGGTACTACAAAGGGGTAGTACGTTATTTGTTGACGTTACGTTCTGATCTCTGATCATCCAGTCCTGCTCAGTGCTTACTGCTTATTGCCATATTGCTTAGCGTTCTGCCTTCCGTAGCGAAGCACGGGTACTTTCAGCTAGTACTATCATCATCGATAAAATGTGTATGTACATATTAAATTCATTAAAAAAGGCCATGTGATTGAACAGTTATTTTCAGAAGCTTGTTATTATGTTCAAGAACAATTTCAACCTAAAAATGTTGTTCCTCATGATGAACAGTTTGTTCCTCATGTCATGTCAGAAGCATTTTCTCTGCCACTGTCACATGGTTAAGTCATCAGATCTACATCTGGATTTCTGTAAATACTTTTTGTTGTATAATGTGTATAATGTGTAATACTATGTTCTATATAAAAATGAAATTGGGACATATGCTCTCCAGGTACACTGCCTTGCTATATATTAGTAATAAAGACTGAACAACTGGTTAGTGGTGTGTATCTAATTGGACTGAACGTGAGGCATATGTGCATTATGAAAGACGTGTGACATTTGACATCAACTGAAAGAAGCAGATGAGATCAGCGGGAAGAGATCGAGCAGCATATGTGTGTGTCTGCCGCAAACCCCAAGGAATAAGATACGCAGTAGCTCAGCTGAAATTGGGTGACACGGCGTTTTCGTTTATGATGCCGCTAGGATTCGACGTAAAACCACAGTCATATGGCTTTAACCTTAAAGAGCGCTTTCAGTCCAAACTTAGAGATGTGTTCAAAGCTGTCTGCAGATATTCACATTAGGAAGCAGTGGTTTGACAGGGAAATTTTATTTCAATCTGTGGTTTTAACTTGGATTTCCGTGCGTGTCTTGTATGTGTGCGCTAGCTACTAATGCTGCGTTTAACTCTCAGTAGTTGACTCCGGGTCAGTCAGAGGAAAGCGTTCTTTATAGTGTTCTTGACCTTGTGACCGCATGTGCCTCCGTGCCGGTTTGATTTTGGTCACAGACCCATTTTATAAACATCATGTCTCATTAACAAGACGTTTTTTTTGTTATGAGTGCACTTGAAATGAAGACATGCACAGAACTCGTCGTTCATCACAGGGATGTCAGTTGTGTGAAGCGTTTTAAAGTGAGAGGAAAGAAGCAGAAGAATTCAAGTCTAAAAAGAGCTCTTGCCTCAATTCACACCTCATAAATTTTGTGGAATGTGTCAAAATGCGGCCTGATGCCCAAAACTCAAATATTCTTTCATTAAATTGCACACTCGCACATTATCATCATAATCATCATCATCATCATCATCATCATCACCTCATTGCATGTCTGATCATTTGTAAACGGGTTTAAAGCGCAGTGTGAGATTTGCAGGTTTGACTGCGAATGAGCACAAAATTAACAAATTCTATACTTGGGTAAAGACAGAAATATCCTGACTCTGAAAAGCAGCAACACAAGTGTTTTGGCAAAACTTTTCATGTAGTCCATGCTTATAATGAATTGTAGCCCTTTTACCTCGACCAGGCATAACATTATGATATAATAACCTTATGATCGGTGATTGAGTAACAATGATTATTTCTTCATCATGGCAACTGTTATTGGGTGGTATATTATTAGACAGTAAGTTAACATTTTGTCCTCAAAGTTGACGTGTTAGATATAGGAAAAAATGGGCAAGCGTAAGGATTTAAGAGTTTAACAAGAGCCAAATTGTGATGTTTAGACAACTGGGTCAGAGCATCTCCAAAGCTGCCGCTATAGTCAGTAGCTATCAAAAGTGGTACAAGGAATGAACAGTGGTGAAGCAGCGACAGGGTCCTGGGGGCTCATTGATGCACATGTGGAGTGAAGGCAGACGAGCTCCTGTAGCTCAAACTGCTGAAGAAGTTAATGCTGTTAATGCTCGACGGGTCACAATCATTTGGCAGCAAAAGGGGGACCAACACAATATTAGGCAGATGGTCATAATGTATCCCTAATCAGTGGTCATAAAGTTATGCCTGGTCAGTGTATAAGTAATATTACCGTTTTATAATTAGAATTTGAATTGAGAAAAGAAACAGCATGTCAGGTATAAATAAATACAGGGCACATTACCTGATCCACATTGCTGAGGTGAAGCATGATATCTTGCGTGATGCCTGTGGGCGATGAGGGGACATTCTTGCTCATGATCCTGGGACAGTTTTCAACATTCTGAGTAACAGGAAGACACAGGAACTAAGAGAAAACAATAGACATCCGCACTTCCTGTACCACAAATACACCCCACCTTCCTGCTTGGCTGTGTTTGTCTGGGGTGAGTGGTCAAAAAGGAAAAAGGTAGAGATCATTGTAAAAACATCCTTATCCGAAGAATGGAACAAAGCTCAGATTGAACAATGGGCCTGACAAAAGAAAGTGACATAAGACGTCTTTGCACATCTGTCACATCTGCCCACACAGTGGGCATGCCCATCCTTTGACTGACTTCCACATTCTAATAAAATCACTGTACTTAGCGGGAGAGAGGAAATCTAGGCGACGGCGACAGCACAGAGATGCTACTTCGCTTTTTTGTGGGCGCAAAAAAACAACCTAGTGTGCCGGGCGACGTGGCTGTGGCTAGGATGAGGTCATATGTTTTCTGGGTCTCTGATTCAGCACCATGCCTTTACACTCCTCCTCTCACTCTCCTTCTCTCATTCTGTTCGCCTGAAACTGCTAATTGACGCTTCGTATCTCTGGCAGATTTTCTGTCTTTGTTCCTTTGCCATCGCTTATTCGAGAATCTGGATTCGATATGCCAAGGAGCACATGATTTCCTGATTGTTTTTTTTATTTAGAAGTACTTCTGGCTTTTATAACCTTCATGACTGTTTTGCTGGACTGTAGCCATAGGGCCATCTTTTTTCATTCGCTGTTGTTATGCATTGCGCTCTTCCAAACTATTTTTACCGGGTCTGGCATTTCTGATATCCTTTCTGTCTTTACTACTTATAGAAAAAAAACTAAACAGACTATAGTTTTATGAATTTTTATGTCTCTGTGGGTTTGAGCTACAATGTGGAAAATAAATATGGAAATTTTAATGTTTAAATATTTTGTCAGCGACAAGCTAACTAGTTAGCAAGCAATGATTAGTGATGTACTCCTCCTCAAAACAAGCTAATATCTAATGTCTATATAGTGGTTGACCAATTGATGTTTACTTAATCAAATACTAATAGGAATACAGGTCAATCTGACACCAAATAATTCCTGTTTCACTTCTGAGGTGAAAGTGTGTGTGAATGTAGGGGTAAGCTACAGGGGTAGGGGTATGTATTGCAGAAAAAACAAATCTGAGTCTGAGTTGATCAAAATGGGACTAATAAATATTAAGCTATAAAAAGTTCTCAGCTACTAGACCTTCCCTGCTTCTGGGCTGAAGTTGGACGTCATTAGCGTGAGTTAAACGGCTTCATGTTGTGTGTGCTAGGTAACATACGTGCTCCACCGGGCCCATCAAACTCAGCCAGTGTCCCAGAGAAGACTAAGAATGTATTCGGACACCATTAAAAAAGTCATGTGGCTGGTAAAAATGGAATGTTATCGCATTAAGCAGGTTTGTAAGCCACAGGGGGGATGAGTGTGTTCGTGTTTTATGAGCTCTATTAAAATGGTTTTGCCTTGTCCTTGACTGACTCTTAAAAGGCAGAGGTTCTCAGTAACTCAAAATTGATCTGAATTAAATTGATGTCAATCGAATGGATTTAAACTGAATAAAATGGAATAAATCCATTTGAACTGAAACAAATCAACAAAATATTTTAAAGTGAACTGAACAATTTAAGATATGAGAAAATATATTAGATAAAAAAGATAGTCGTTTTTTAAAATAGTGCAGATATTTTTAGATATGCAAAAGGGAAGTACAAATTGTAATGAGGTCTAACAAACCAAAAACAGTAACAAATTGGCAGTATGTGATTGGTGGATGTTGCGATGATTGACAGCACTGACCTCAAGTACCAAAACTTGGTTTGTGTGTTTATCCGAAACGCATGCGTTGTGCTGGTGGTCCCAGTAACATCGCCACTTTGTGCTCAGACAGCTTGTACACCTGAATAATGTTCGAAACACACACACACACACACACACACACACACACACACACACACACACACACACACACACACACACACACATAGTTAACAGAGGGGTATACTTTATTTTTGGCAGACACACCCACTATTCACCACCTCCCACATGAATAAAACACACACTTCATAGGTCAGAGATCAAGGGAGACTTATTCTATATAAAGGTCAAACAGGACCATGAGGAGTGTGAGGAGATTCCTTTACATTCACACACTCACACTGAGGGGGGGGGGGGGGGGGGAGAGAGAGAGAGAGAGAGAGAGAGAGAGAGAGAGAGAGAGAGAGAGAGAGAGAGAGAGAGAGAGAGTCAATGACGCATCCCTTTAAACATGACTTACTTGAGCTTTCCAATCATTACTGACACAGATAGAGGTGTAGTGTGTGCTTACTCAAGATAACACAAAAACTATAACCCTGAGTGTGTGGATGCACGCACCTATGGGTGTGTGAGTCAGTGGGGCACGACCAACATTACTGCTGTCAGAGATAGTGCCTTTCATGATAAGGGTGAGTGCTTTATGACAGTGAGTGGGGGGTTTGTGTGAACTCTTTGTGGGAGACTTGGTAACTGTATGTGTGAGTGTGGGTGAGTGTGTTTGTGTGTGTGTGTGTGTGTGTGTGTGTGTGTGTGTGTGTGTGTGTGTGTGTGTGTGTGTGTGTGTGTGTGTGTGTGTATGGGGGGATTTAGTACAGAGTGTAGTGTCAGCAGGAATGGCTAAATAGTGGGATGGCAGAGGGAGGATGGGTGAGATAGGAGTGAAAAGAATAACTGTGGCTCTGATAAGGTTCCCTTCGGTGTGGTTACAGTAAGACATCTTAAGAACTTTCACACAGACACACACACACAGCACACAGCAGACAGATACAGCTGCTCCTTGAAGGTGCTTTGGTTAAACAAACACTTTCAATTATCTCTCTGTCAGTATGCGAAACATGCATTAGAGCGAGAGGGAGAGAGACGAAAAGAGAGAAAAGGAGCAAAAGGGGGTGTGTGTATGTGTGTGTATGTATGTGTGTGTGTGTGTGAGAGAGAGAGAGAGAAAGATAGAAAGAGAGAGAGAGAGAGAGCGAGAGAGCGAGAGAGAGAGTAAGAGAGAAAAAGAGAGAGTAATCCACTGTGAGTAATTGATTCCGGGTTGCCAGAGTTTGTGGTGCGGAATGCATGTCACTTTAATGTCTGGTTGTCATTAGGCATTCACCTAGGCACTGGCGCACTGAGACCGTGGGAGAGTCGGAACTGCGCAAACACTCCGAACCCTAAACCCCAATTCACACTCGTGCCCAAAAAACTCGCACTCAGACCAAACACACACTCTCAACCTCTCAGACCAAAAGCACACATTCCAGCCAACTGGGTTAGCATAAGAACATGAGGCACACACTAAACCCAGCACCTATTCCTCTACCAGGAAACAGGGTTAATTAATATTTTACAGATTTCAAACTGGCTGGATCATAAATGGGTAACATAAACATAACTGTAAGACATTTTATGACCTAAGGGAGTTTAATAGAGCTCCGGAATGCGTGCCAGGTCAGCTCCACATGATGCGGCAAAAATTGCGAACTTGGCGTGTATTTGCACAGAAAAGAACTTTCTTCTTTTTTTGCGTTGATTAAGAATACACAAATCTGTGTGTACATCATCTGCACACTGCTTACCGTAATTTCCGGACTATTAAGCGCACCCAAATATAAACCGCACCCACTGAATTTGACAAAGATTTTTATTTTGAACATAAATAAGCCGCACCTGTCTATAAGTCTACACTGAAACTAATGAACTTTACACAGGCTTTAATGAAAGACAGTGTCTGTTACACTCAACCCAGGAAAAATCCATAAATTAGCCGCTTCGTTGTTTAAGCCGCGGGGTTCAAAACGTGGGAAAAAAGTAGCGGCTTATAGTCTGGAAAATACGGTACTTAAGTTCTTATGAATGGATAGAAATGGACTGGATTCTAAAGCATCACATCAGTTGATGCTTAACAATAAATTATCAAATAAATGATGTTTTTATATATTTATCTGTATTTATTATTTTATTTATTTATTATTTTTTTATTTTTTCATATTTTTATAGCACCCGCACTACCATGACAAATTCCTTGTACATGCAACCCATTATACTTGGCGATTATGATGATTCTAAATCAGGTTAGATTTAAAGGTAGATGAAAAAAATTACTGGGGAAAAAAATCCTTATTTGGACCAGTTCTCATTTTTACGTGTTTAGATGATACTCTTACATCTCGACTGTTCTATTTTGAATGCTTTTTTTTTTTTTTTTTTTTTACAACTTCAATTTAAACATAGACTCCATATAGCTTTGATTTTATGCTGCAATCTGCTGACAAACCATATTAAAGCAAAAAAAAAAAAATCTAATTCCATTTTGCCCCGAGGGATTTTTGTGTCTGAAACACACACCCAAACACAAGCAGCTGCTCATTTTAAACATAGCCTAAAACAAACAAATGTTTCCAAATGAACTCAGATTACTAGAGTTTTGCCAATTAACAGCGTAAAAAAAATAACAAGTTATTTCAATAATACATGGGTTGTTTCATGGAAAAACACTTCCCACGGACGGGAAATATATTAAACCTTTAATGCTTTAAGACAGGTACAATATGGAGTGATTTACGAATCTGCTTGCATAATGAAAAATGCTCGCTGCGACTGTTTGACTAACACCCTGGAACTCAGCTAGCGCTAATTAAAAAAAAACTCTGACGTTTTTGCTAGGTGATGCTGATGAGGACAAGAGACAAGGAACTGCAGACGGGTAAAAACTGTGTGCGCTACTGAAATGAAGCCGTCCGACTCGGTTCTTCCCACAGTTCTTAGCTTATTATCACCCTGTTCAAATGTGACATATTTCACACCTTCTTTCTCCCTCTCTCTCTTTCTGTGTTTGGCTTTCTCTCTCTTTCTGTGACACACACACACACTGATGTGTATACACATACACAGGAGTCACCTTCGCAAATATACTAATCTTTGAAATCTGTTCGAATACACCAGGGACGTGGGTATATGTGGAACACTTACGCAGTCCTCGGGTTAATCTCCGCCGTCCTCTCGCAGTCGTACATGACGAAGCTTCCTGACACCACAGACGTGCCGTTCACCTTGATCGCCACGGGAACGGAAATGTGGTCTAAGCAGAAGAGGGCAAAATGACATACAGTCACACACACACACACACACACACACACTCACACACACATACACAAACTCAAAACACCATCATGATTCCAGACACAATTGTTTTTTTTGGGGGGGTTTAATCCTCTAAATTTAATCCATTTAATTAAAACACCTCGGGGGCATGCTGTTACAGAAAATAATCAATGTCTAAGTGGTTTGATGAAGTCTAAAAGAGCGTGCCATGATGTGGGGTTTTTTTTTTATACAAATTCTATTGCAATAAATCTGTGTATGCTGCTGTTATTGTCTGCTGCTTATGATATTAAGAAACAAATCCATTGTTACTGAAGCAACAGCTTCTGACCAATCATATTTGGGAACTGATGATCGCTGTGGCATAACGTAAATAAGCGTAAAATCAAGACAGCACTTAGATAGCACCCTTCTTACCGCTGCCTAAAGGAATCTTGGAAAAGTTGTTGGAAGAGGGCAGTGGGCACGTCTGGATTTTGGCTGGGCCGTCATCCAGGTGCACCGTGGCGATCGTCACCATGCCAACCCCGTAATCACATTCGAGGCTGAGGCCATCCAAGTCGGGTATGCTTCCGTCCACCAAGATCCCCACATTCTAAAAAAACAACAGATATAAGAATAAAATGATTATATTTTATCCTTTCTTGTTGCTCGGTGCATCTGTGTGTGCATGTGTTTGTGTGGTAATTCTATCCTAATAATCTTATTCTTTGCAGTCATTGAGTTATTGTGATGCTAAAAGCGAGATGAAGACAAAGAGGAGGAGAAAAATGAGTTCTGTTTTCCTGCATTCCCTCGCTCATCTCATTTCATTAGCATTGTCACTACTCTGTGTGTGCGTGTGTGTGTATGTGAGGGTATGTGCGGGTACGCATTTATTTAATTCTCATCATTTTCTAATCAATGAGTCAGTGCGATATCTGAGATGACATTCATGAATGCTATGAATGGTCACACGTCTCGGCAGGGCTAATCAAATATTTTCAATAAGTGCCAGCGCAGACGAGCGCGACGGGGGGACGAATCTTTCCACTAATTGATTCAAAGATCAAAGATACAGGGCTGCTGGCTGAAGTCATAGAATCACCCAACATTTCTCAGTCACTCTTCCTCTCTCTCTTTTTCTTTCTCTCTCTCTCTCTCTCTCTCTCTCTCTCTGCACCACATGCTATTGTCATTGAGATGGAGCATTTCCTAACAGTGGCGCCTGCTTCCTGCTTCCTGTTTCCTGTTTTGTGCTGTAGCTGAAGCTGGAGCTGAAGCAGTTTCCTGGAGCCTTGAATGATGGACAGCTGGGGGATCCATCAAAGAAGGGGGAACCCATTTATCCAAAAGATATCTGTAAAACTAACCGGGACCCCACGTCACTTCAGGACAGAGTCACTGAAATATCACTCGACTCTCATTTATTCCATTATTGATGTCTCCGACTACACTCAGGTGATGGTGTACAATATTGTTTAATGGTTTAAGGCAGTAGTGATTTTTAGGATTTAAAGATAAGATTGTCTGAGCGTTTAAATCCGTACAGCAACATTTGCCTGTTAAATAAAACCAGAAAATAATAGAATGAATAATTTATTTTTTTTCAGCTGGTTTTGAGGAGATTTTGGATGAAAAACCTGCAAAGCTGGGAGATAGAACCCTATTCTTAGCGAGAAAAAAAATTCTTGCTACAAAGTTCGCTAAAAAAATGTTTAATAAATATAGTAAAATTATTATAATGAAAATATTATATTACCCCAGTGCCAACTCTACAGCACTAAGATAATTGTTGTAACATATGATACAGAAAGTACACACAAGTCTAGTGTCTAGAGGACATTTCAGATAAAAAAAAAACATATTTTTCATTTTACATTTACAGTAATTGCTTGTTGTTCAGCCCCTTTGTAAAAAAAAATATTTATATGACAATTTATGACTCCAGTAGCACCACTCACTGAATGGTTTTTGTTTTTTGCACCATTCTGTATGAACTCTTAAAACTGTTTTGTATTAGAAATCAGCTCTTTGTTCGGTTGCCCAAGTGATTCCTTGTACTGTAATTGAAATGGTCAATCCCTAGTAAGAAACTTAATGATGTACGTAACAGTATAATTTAACAATAATGAATTGTAAAGAACTGTGTTTGTAGCTGTGGTATGTTCTGACCTCTTTCCAGACAACTGAGATTATTATTGACCCCACTGCAAGACCTTTTAGTTCTCACTGTAAAGAATGTTGCCGTTGCAGGAACTTGTGCATGGTCATAATCACTTTAACATTGGAGAACTTTTCTTGAGTGGATGAATTTTAGAGATATTTTATGCCAACCTTTGATGTATGTAAGCAATAGAGAATGATTTTAATCAGTCAGTGAAAATTCTCTTATCTGCAACTGTTTGCCCGAAACTTTGTGTTTCATTGGATAGTCAATTGGTCAATCGTAGTACGCCGAGTTACAATAGCATATAGTAGGAAAAAGAAGAACTGTGTACTGGTGTGTTTTTAATGTCCATTACCGTAATGCCAGATGTCCAGCTGAACTCGGCTGGTGTAAAGGTCATGGAAGGACACTGCTGTGGCCCTTCACCCATACTGATCCACGAATGTGCCACACCACTGGAACACTCCTGCTGAACTGAGCACCTGCACAGAGCAGAGAGGGTTGGGGAAGCCAAGGGGTTATCATTAGAGGTGGCCCACAGACAGACACTAATAGGACAGGCACACATAATTGATCCATTATATTAGTAA
>NC_139584.1:24650028-24677528 GCF_946808225.1 Silurus aristotelis
TGTGTTGTTGGTCAGTTCAGTTAAAAAGGAAGTGCTTTGTTTCCTGCATGATTTACAACAAAATGTGGTCTGTTTCAGCTTTGCATTGACATACTTTTAAGGATGTTAGTTGTTAGTTGTACTAAAAAAAAAAAAAAAAAAGCCACAATTACCTCACGTTAGAATGCAAAGAAACAAATCTTTCAATCACTGAACATGTGTGCTTGACCAGTGCAACACTATCAAAATGTAAATGTCATATTTTTGGGCCAAAAAACAAAATAAAACGAGGAGGCCAAGTCACTTCCCTCGTCTTTTAGCCAAAGTGGTAAACTCAGCAAACGTTATGCTAATGGCGGGGCTTCACCCTTCACCTCCACCCGGGCTGGCGCACGGGCAGCGATGCATTTCCTTTTCTCCCTAGCCCTCGGGTAATGTTCCCTCGCAGTGGTGCGGGTAATGTTCTCTCACAGTGGCGCTGATAATTGAATCAAGTCAATAGATACACACCCCTCCACCCGTGTATTAGCCCTCACCTTTAAAAAAAAAAATGAGCAAAAAATAAAAAAAAACTTCTGGTAATGAGAGCCAGATGTTTCGAACTGGTGGCTCTCGTACCAGGAGATGTCTTAAAGATGCAGGATCATTTTGACAATGGATATGTCTTCATTGAGGAGACGGGACAACCATTACCTTGGCGGCGGGAGACAAGTCACACGTGCACAAGTGTGTGTGTGTGTGTGTGTGTGTGTGTGTGTGTGTGTGTTTAATGAACGCAGTACCAGACTGACACCAATCCTGCTTCTGGCAGCTCAGCGGGTCTGGATCCAATCCCCTGGTGCTCATTAAAGAAGCGCGCCATTCCCACACCCATCCTTTAATGAAACACTAAGGGGGTGGGGGGCAGGGGGTATGAAGGGGAACACTCTGCAACAGATGTGCGCCCGGGACGAAGACATACCTGAGCTTACAGACTGCCGAGTGGACAGTTTCAACTCAGAGGGAGTGAGGCTAGTGTGTGTGTGTGTGTGCATGTGTGTGTATTTATGTGTGTAGACAGTAGAAGAGAGAAAGGAAATATCCGAATTTTGAAGAATCACAGCTCATAAGTTTTTTTTTTACAGTACCGGGAATCAAAACCACCTCCATGAATCTGGTAGGAGGAGACAAGCTCCGTATAAAACACTCCGTCCTTTATGAAGAACAACTGACCCTGGAATGGCTTCTCAGCAGAAAAAAAAACAAATTGTCGCTGTCCTCAACATGGCTTTATTATCAAGTATGACAGTCCTTAATGCGCTGGAGAAAAGCAAATTAGGTGACGGTGATATCTTTGTAAATTCTTTACCATACGAAAGCAATAATCTCTTATTTGTATGTGGCCTGCGTTTCATGGAGGCCAGTTGTAAAAAAAAAAAAAAACCTCTGTTTTACTCTGTCTTTCCCCTGAGTCATCTTCATTTCTCTCACACACATCTCCCTTTTGCAGTTTCCTTCGCCACATGCACACTACGCGATGAAACCGCACGCATTCCTGAACATGTTTCGGGTCAGGGTTTTGTGCAAGAATATAAAAGTGACTCATGAGAAAGAGAAAGGGAGAAAGAGCGGGAGAGAAAACAAATGAGGCCTGTCAAAGTCATCACTTGTCAACGAGTGAGACAGAGAGATGAGAAGACAGAGGAAGAGACGTATTTGTTTTCACAAGGCCGCTGTAAATCCCTCATTAGCTCACCAGTTGCGAGTTGTGAGTGTGGCGGCGAGAGCACTTCAGCAGGGATGTGTCCTTTTCTCCAATCCCTCGTTTTCTCCCAGGAGAGGTGCTGAGCTGAAGCTCGAGAGGAGCTGATACTGACAATTCGGAGAACAGCAGGGGAAATTCCCCTCCACATCCCCTCAATAAAAGCCCAGCTGCAGTGCAGTGAGTGAGACAGTAAAGTAAAACAGGGTCTATGCTCGACTTTGCCCCTCAATCCCCCTGAATACGAACTCTTTCTCGCTCAGTGTGTGTCAGCCACAAGGTTTCTGTGTCGTAAATGTTTGGTCATATATGCCAACACAAACCATAAATAACCATGAAATAGAAAAACACAGGCTCTTATGCAAGTGTAAAATATTAGGTAATTAAAATTGATTAAATATTAATGAATTAAAATTAAAATGTTAATTAATATTAATGAGGACAGCCATCAATGAGGCTAAACGGTCTAAGATCCTGCGTTCAGGTTGCACTCTGCATTTCATTTCTTGGCGGTGGTACCTTAGTGGTGAAGGTTGTGAGTTCAAATCCCAGCCACACCCTGCTGCTACTCCTGGGCCCCTGAGCAAGGCTCTTAAGCCCATAGCTGCTCAGTTGTATGAATGAGGTAAATCTAAGTCGCCCCAGATAAGACGTCTGCCTAATGCCGTAACTGTAAATATTACCACTCTGTAAAAAAACGTTAATTTTTTTTGTTGTTTGATCTGTGATTTAGAAAGTAACGACAGACTGTGTAAATCAATAGGGTAAGCTAGAAAGAAATGCACCCCAGACTCTATTTGGTACAATTCAGATTTTTTTACCGTATTCTGGTAATAGTTTAGATCATGTTAGACAATGTGGTTGCCAAATATTGGTCTGTTTATTTTTTTTTGGTCTGATTTCTGATTTGGAAAGTAATCCACCTTCCTTACCTGCAATTCAGAATCACATCCACCTGAATCAGACACTTATTGCAATTTGTTACAAGATAATACGGTTGGCAAATATAATACATTGATTTTATTTTATTTTATTTTATTTTTTGGAAAAAAAATGATTTCTTTGCATATCCCAGTGATGTTAGGAAGCTGGGGTTAAAAATATTACAGCACCCTTGGAGCACAGAAGGTTAAGAGCCTTGCTCAAGGGTCCCAACAGTGGCAGCTTGATGACACCAGGGTTCGAACCCTTGACCTTCAAATCAGAAACTCAGAGCCTCAACCATTGAGCTACCACTTTCCCACTTTCCCACAAGCCCTTATGTTTAATTAGGACAGTAAAAGTAATAAAAGACCACAATTATTTCAATGCAATGCCATAGGAACAACAGTGAGTTTTAAAGTCTTCTTTGTTGGTTTTGGGAGTCTGGTACTGAAGTTTGCCTATTTGTAGATGCACTGTCATGTCGAGAATAAAACCTACATATCATGTAAGATGCAATCTAACTATAAAAATCTTTAAAAACAAAAAAAAAAAAGTCTCCCGCAGTCAAGCGTTGTTTTCCTGTACTCATTTTCTTATGCGCAAATTTGAAAATTTGCATGATGGGTGGAAACTCCACTACTGACTGCACATACAGCAAACACAGGCCAGGGACACTTGCATACAGGAAATGTACTCTATACTGTACAGTAGGTTTGAAGTCGTTCTTTCCTTTAGCATCATGCTAGCGTTATTTAATGGTTTACTTATTATTATCCCGACCTTCCTCTTTACAATACATTCTTTTCTTGTGACCTTGACTGGAATATGAAACAAGCAACAGCGAATCAAACAGACCTGATATCAGCGAGCAAGTTCAGTGAGCTCGTAAAGGAGAGAGGGATCAGGGTCAGAGACAGAGAATGGAACTTAAGCACTAAGCCCACCATGGTGCTAGGTAAACATGACACCTTTTCACCCCGGCTGAGAAGAAAATGCTTGGTAATGACCCGCCGGGACCCTGCCAGCTCTGGATGACCCCCTCCTTTAGCTGGCTAAAGCTTAATTCTTACTAATTACATTCCTGAGTGACAGAAAGTTGGCGGAAGACGCAGCGAGGGCCCAGGTACTCTGGCATCCTGAGCTAGAGAGGGACAGGCAGACAGACAGATAGACAGAGGACATGCAGAGAACTCATTAACACACCCAAGCAAGAAAGAAGAGCGGAAAAGCAGACCGTAAACGGACGAGAGTTGAATGTTGATGGGAGGGGAAAGAAAAAAGAAAGATCTAAGAAATCGTAAAACACATTATCAGTCATTAACTGATGATGACCACCCTGACGGCTGGAGGAAGTCAGTTAACAGGAGATCTTTAACACAGAGGACGCTTTGCTGGACAGGAGTTAAATAGATGTGCCTATGAAGCTGATAGCAGAGGGGTTTTATTCAGGATGTTCTGATTTCCTCAGCTCTGCTCAGCTGTTCAGGATCAGGTTGCTTGCATGTGCCTTTACGAGATAATTACTGGATTTTCTTTTTTTTTTTTGCCCCCTTTGGTGCAGCAGCCTGAGTAAGACAGAGCCATTATGTGGGCGGTATGAATCGCTTTTATCACTCATTTCACAGCTCTCTTCAGTCTGTGCGAATGCAATTACAGCACATTACACCTATATTTATATACAATACGGCGCAAATTGGACGATATCTTCCAATACGTCAAATTTCCAGGTCTCAGATGCTGCCGATGTTTCTGATAGAATGGTTTCAAATGACTCAGTGGAGCGAGATAACTAATACAGAGCTTAGCAGGGAGAAAAGGGACGTTGCATTTTTTTATATAGCATAATACAGCTCTTGTGTTTGTCTAAGACAAGGGCCCTTCTGCGCCTCCAAATCCTCGGGGCTATCTTTCAAACAGTGATAGTTACGGAAATTAGCGGCACAGAAATCCATAAGCATCACTCATCGGGGGGCTTATTAAGTGTCTTTGTGAGGTTATGAGGGGCGGGTGAAGCTCCTGGCTCAGAGGACTCCCAGGCGCTTCCCTTGCTCTGCCAGCTGTGAAGAGCTACCATCTCTGCACACACACACACACACACACACACACACACACACACATTGAACTTTGCCTGTGTCAGTACACACTTTCAGTGCATTTATCTGTTGTTTTTACCTGTCTGATTAAAATGCAGAGCAAAAAATTCACACTTCTGGGTTCGGGATGGTTTATGAAGTTCATAGTCAGAGCTATTTTCACTGCCGTCTAATATAGGAACTTTCATTCATTCAGAACAGGACGAGTCGGTGTGGATTTATTAGCGGTTACATCAGTTACTGACCAAAAGGTTTATTGATGAGGTCTTTATATTTCCAGACAAGACAGAATTCACATCAGGGAAAACTTAACGTGAGTCTAATGCTAAACATAATTAACATATCATTTTGAGACCTCAGATCAGAAATTTTTTTTATTTTTTTTGTATAATTTTTTCAATAAAGAACGTTTTTATTGGTTAGAGCATCATAAATGCAAGATAAATAAAAAACACTGTCGATCGAGAGTCAGTGTGTGCATAGTATCATCATAGTGATTAAAACCATTTAGGGATGTGCATCTCCATAGCTGATGCGATTCGCATCTTGAATTGGCATAGCCAACGATACGATACAGTAGAAAAAACATATGAAGCAGCTACCGATGCGATGCTATACGATTAACCTTACTGTGATACAGAGTGTTTTCCGACTTCAATTTTGCCTCTTCCTCTTCCTGTTCTGGTGTTACCGATCTTCTTAGAGCCTAGACCATCTTTGTGGAGAGCAACAATGCTAATTCTCAAATCTTTAGAAAGTTCTTTGCCATGAGGTACAATGTTGACCATCCAGTGGTCAGTATGAAAGAATTGTATTTAAAGCACCAAATCTTAACAGCTCTAATACAAGATACACAAATTTGTATGTTCCTGTCAGGCAGACAAAAACATGAAAATGATGAATAGAACATGTGGCTTTTCATAGTTACACGATGTACAGCTGTTATCACTTTTGTTGCCAGCAATTTAGACAATAATGGCTGTATGTTGAGTTATTTTTAGAGGATAGTAAATCTATACTGCTGTACAAGCTGCACACTGACTCCTTAAAAATTGAGAACAACTCCCTTGAGAACATATACTAAAATGGTTGCTGAAATAGTTGTACTCACTTTTTTGAGAGAATTTTGTACTGTATTTATAAATCCTTTTTTACCAATGCAAATGTTTTCAAATTGTATGCGATTAACTTTTATGCTGATGAACCGATGCGAATCAGTGAATCGTACCGTCCCTAATACAGAGTATAACCAGCACTTGCTCCACCTGAGAGGAATATTTGGTATTGGATCACGTTTAGTGTAAAACAATCAGTTTTTGTAATACAAAAAGTTATTTTTAAGTATTGAAAAAACATTTAAAGAAAACTTTCAACACAAAACGAGTCGGATTCGTGACTGTCATTGCTCCTAATCTCCAGTCGGCCTGCTGAAAAGACTCACGCAGCCTTGTATCTAATTATGGCATGTTTTAGAAGTCATGTTTGTAACAGCTCACTGGTTTATCTGCAGTACAGGTATTCATCCAGGCCGCCTTAATTCCAAAACATAACTGTTTATGAGCTCATCTAGAGATTCATAAGCTAGTCCCCCTTCCCCCTGCGGTTCGAAACGGGCTCCATTTACCACGCAAAACTTCCCGCGCCACCATCATAAATCTCCCCAGACATGGACATTGATTCGGGTAATAATATGTGGCTGAATGTCGCATGGATGCCTCTGTCGAGATCCATCCATCTATGAAACAGGACATGCCAGTAATAGGAAAGACTGTATGGCCCGAGGGCTGGAGCTGCTGTACTCGCTGGCTCATCAGGCCCAGTGAACTTTGATGCGTTGCCGGTAAATATAATTCCATTATTTCCTCCCAGCTCAGGAAGCTGCAAGGTGCACCAGGGCATGAACCGGCAGTCCCAGAGGAACAAGCCCCCGAAGCAGAGCGGGAAAAATGATGTTGTTGTTTCCTTTCAATGGCTTTTAGGCCAGGTGGGGAGTCACGGCGGGATTTCACTATCTATTTTTTTCTGGTTTTAAATTAGGAATTTCTTTACTTTTCTTTTTTTTTTTATGCAATTCCATGATGCTGGAATAAATATTCAAATTGAAAAAAAAAATTAGCAATTAAATTCTTTTAGACTGATGACTTTTTAAGGTTCATTTTTATACGTGATTTTCCCCATCCGTTTTTTATTTTTTTTGTACACATTCAGATTTAACTCCCTGAAGTAGTCGCTTGTGAACTTTAGCGCTAAATTTATGCGTTAACACACACTAGAAGGGCAAGTTCGCTCACCCCTGACTTGGTAGAAGTGCTTGGGTGCAGATTGGCTGTTTTCCTAACCGACCTTGTTGCCTGCAGGCTGTGACCAGATTTGGACCCTGTGTATGTGTGTCTTGATTTTCCCCCAAAATACACTCATGTTGTCTGACTCAGGATTGAGATGAAAGATGGAGGCCTGTTCTGTATTAAAAAAAAATACATAAATGCAAATTTTTTTACGATGAGAGTGTGAGTTTCAGCAGTCACTCTGTGCTCTGCCTGCCTGCAGGACGAACCCCACCCATCTTAAACACCCTATTCGTGGAACAGGAAACGAGCGTCTCAGTGTCCAGCTCTTTGCAAAACATCGATCATACCGTACGCTGTCTAACGTGCGAGTCGAGCCGGCGAGCATCGAGAAAAAAAGAAGTCCCATAGAATAGAAGTGTGTTCAGAATTTTCTTGTAATAGTTCTAACAACTGATCTGTATCTCCCTGAATGGCATAACAGTAAAGCAATACGAAGCTTGTGCAGTCTTTTCTCCTGACAGAGAGAGAAATCAGAGGTAAGTGGATTTCAGTGGGCCGAGGAAACGTTTGAGGAGGGAGATGGAGGAGGAGGAGGAGGAGGAGGAGGAGGCCAGCACAAACTAGACCATCTCTTCAGGCCGCTAATGAAAACCAGAGCGCCGGGTCGAACAATTCTGCTCTGTTACCGCCTGTCACTCACTCGCCTCGTGGGCTGTCCGTCTGTCTGTCTAGGCTCGCCGTCTCTCTCGGCCCTCTCTGATGACTTAAACATGAATATACATCTGTTTAATATGAAGCTCGAATCAACAGTCATTAGAGTTGCCTTCACGTTAACTCGGGCATTAGCGAACAATAACAAACCATGAGCCTCAACGTTCATAAAAGCGACGTTAACAAAGTCATTAACAATTTCATTAATTGACATTTGAACCGTGGGTCATGAATGTGCACCGGGCCGTTATTTACTTAACTTGCGAGCGAACATTTCATTTTTCTAACTTGTTATCGTCCACTAATGTGATAAACAGTGCTAAGGAAATGGTTTATAAATTCAGATAGCGCTCAGCGTTTGGCAACTACTTTCTATTTCTCTTCAAACAAGATGTCCAGTCTTTTCCACCAGCCACCCCTAATACGTTTTTCCACCAATTTCAACAGTTTAACGATGGCTTGCGGAGCGGATTTGTGGTGGGCAACAAAAGGCTGTCTCTCTCAGCTTTTATTTTCGAGCCTAATGGCCTCATTAACCCAGCGGCGGCAAAACATCATGCTTCATTCCTTTATTTGCTCTGCCTCGTCTCATTGCAGCGAATTACTTTGCCTCATGATCATCTCTCTCCCTCTCCCTCTCTGTTTATCTATACGTCGCTTTTTCTCTCTCTCTCTCTCTCTCTCTCTCTCTTAAATTTCTCTCTTTCCATTTGTTCTTCTCTCCGCCTCTCTCGCTCTCCCTTCCTTCCCTTCTTTTTCACGGTGAAAAAGTGCTGATCGCAGCCAAACGTGGCGCAGTCTGGAGCAGGGGTAAGGGGATCTGTGAATGGTGCAAAAAGTATTAAGTGCCAGTAATAATTGGAAGCGAGCCTAGAGAATCCAAATATAATCTTACAGCGGGAACACTTGTAATGCGTTCAGTCTGGACGCTGCCCCGAGTGCTGACAGCGGCTGCCGTTAAGGCCATTCCCTCCTTCTTTCCTTCTTCTCTCTCTCTCTCTCTCTCGCCCTCTCTCTCTCTCTCTTTCTCACTGTCCATCCTGATTCTGTCTCCTCACGCGTGTTGCCATGTCGGTGCTGCCAAAGAAAACAGCCGCTCTGTTGTTTCTGGCATGTTTAGCAAATCCCCCCCTTTTTTTTATTCAGTTCCTCCCGTCCCAAACACAGATTCACAGGCTCATAAAGTCTGTTGTTTTAATACAGACATCAAGAAGGACCCTGATTCTCCTTATCGTGTGCCAAAAGCCTTTAAATTATTTGCTAATGAAGTGAGACAGTCTGAAAAAAACCCCCAACGAAACACATTTGAAATTTGTATTTACCATGAAAAGATTTCCGTTATGTAACATTATCACATGATTACTGCTTTTAATAACTCGGATCATCAATAACTGGATTTCATATTGTTATTTTTGAACTGTATTAAATTGACAGGAATGGTTAACGAGGACAATAATAATGATGTGCAATAATAATAATAATAATAATAATCATATTAAAGTGAACATTTTTCTGAAATATTTTTGATATTGTGATTTTGGATTTAGAAAATTATTGAAATAATTATGTGAAAAATTTGGTTTCATTTTTCTTTAAATTTAATCTGTAAAATCTAATGTTCAAATTTTTTTTACAAAAAATTATTTGGTACAAATATATTTGAAAGTAGAATAATGAAAAAATTATAGATAAGATTTTCTGAATAATTATTACATTTTAAATGTAAAATCTAAAAACATTATTATTATTATTATTATTATTTTTTTTTTTTTTATAAATAAAAATGAACACAGGAACAGACACTTGCATGCCTGTGTGTGTCTGAGTAAAAAAGGAAGATGATAAAGGCTAACCTGCAGACTCAGTGGAAGGATCCAGGGTCTGATTCTCCATAAACGTGGAAAGGAAGCGAGGTGGTTGGCCAATGCATTCCGGCGGTGTGGCCGTGTTGGTTACCCTGCCCAACCTCGCCCTTGGCCAAAAAGAGAAATGCCAGCACTCTCTCTCACCCTCGCGCGCCCTCGCTCTGAGTGCGTTACATTGTATTTTTAGACTGCTGCTGTTTTTAAAGTCTCCTAGTCATTCTGACGCTAAGAGCGCAAAGTTGAACTTTATTTTCAGAGTTCTCGTGTTTCCTGTCTAAATCGGGCACCGTGGCACGGCGGCCTGTGGGATTTCCACAGCTGCACACACGGCCATGATGCCAGCGCTGCAGGTTAGTGGAGCAGCTCGCACAAAAACGCCAGTGCGTTGCTTAGGAGCAATTCATTACATGGACAATTAGTACTGAACCTGATACGTTCCTCTGTATTGAACAGTATGATTTGTAGAGCCGAATTGGAAGCTTTAGGCCTCATGGGAATTTCGCCCTCTGCCTGTACGATTCTTGAAATAAACAGAAAGCACAGCTCGAGGTGCTAGCAGGCATGGCATGTCCAGAAACGCTGCATGATCTGACAACATGTGACAGTTTTTAAGTAATCTGTGGTAATGAATTGGAAGGGGTGCGAGAAATTCATCATCCAAATCTGAGTTTTTCCTGGAAGCCACTCCTGGAATTGTGGACACTGTGGAACTCAACGTTCGTGTTTTTCTTGAGCCACAGTATCCCACCGCACGGATTCTCTCCTGAACGAAGCATGCGGAACGCTGCGTCCTCGTAAGCACTCTCCTGAATCTGTCCAAACACCTGCTGCGCTCTCTCACTGCACGAGCCCTGCGCTCTTGGATATTTATCTTCGGACCGGCTCAGACGTGGTCTTCCTGCTGAGAGCCCTGTTTATTGTCTTGTCCCTATCCCACCTAGACGATAACCTCGCAGAGACACGATTTGTGCATCTGACGCCCACACACTCCTCGCCCTTGAATCCCTCATCTGTGCAGCTTTCCACCTCGCTCCAATTCCACACAGTATATTTTCCTTCGAATGGAAATGTAAAGAAGGGGGGAATATTTGCTCTCAAAACAGGCCTTGACATCATTAATGTAGACTAGATGAAAGGTGATAGGCCTCGAACACGTCCTGTTTTTACAGACAGCTTTTTATCTCAACAGGAAAGATATATAGTGTCCAGAGGCTTGCACCTCGAGCGCTCTATATGGATCATTTCGGCTCCTTAGTTTAATAAGACCAAGAACAATAGTTGTTCATCAACTCTCCCCCTCTCTCCCTCACTCTCGCTTTAGCACCAATGGTGGAGAAGAAATGATACAAACATGCCTTTTCTTCATCCTGACCAAAGCGCAAATACTAGGGTGCAGATGGAGGGCACGTAAACGTTAAGTGCTCGAGAGGTGGAAACAGAAAGCGGGGAGCAGGTATCCGTGACAGCCAGCACGGGGAAGTGGATGGAGCAGAGAGGGTCAGTGACGGAGGGATGGCAAGAGTGATCGAAAGACGGAGGGCTGCTTGTTGAAATGACACCGGGCGAGTGGGACGATGGCTTTAAATGACGTCTCCAGGGATGGGATCGGGCTTCACAGACGCTTTTATCCGTGGCACCGAGAACAAGCCCCAGCTTTGAGCGCCGCAGCAGCGGCGGAAAGGTGAGCTGGACCACACAGATAAAGAGCTCGCTTTCTCTGCTGCCTCTTTCTTCTCCTCCTGCGCCTTAAAGCCATTTCCACCAGGGAGCTCCACCTCAGAGAAAGCGGCTTGCATTTCGCTAAACCGGAGAGGCTTGAAGAAGAGACGCACCAGTGTGTGTGTGTGTGTGTGTGTGTGTGTGTGTGTGTGTGTGTGTGTGTGTGTCTATGAGTGTGTGTGAGTAAGGGGGTGTGGGCTGTCAAGTTGCAGTTAAGCAAACATTCATTTTGACATCTATCTATCTATCAACCAATCAATCTATCAACAATACATCTATCTATCTATCTATCTATCTATCTGTCTGTCTGTCTGTCTGTCTGTCTGTCTGTCTGACAATATTTTTCTTTTTATACGTGATCATGCATCTCTATGCGTAATTATTAATTTATTAATTCATTAATTTTATTTCAACACTATTACACTAACTTATTACACTAAGTCAATTTTTCCTCTTTTCCTCGTTGTCCACATCTTTCCTTTTTTCCTCATTGTACTCGTCTTTTCCTCCTTTCCTCATTGTCCTTGAAAGCTGTTGTAACGTTTGTCATGTTTATCAGGACGTTCTAAAGCGATGTAAAGATTATATGAGCAGACAGCAGACATGGCGAACATATGAATTCTGCTGAGCTTCATTTGGAAATCATCATAGTCACTGCATGTAGTTTGTCCAGAAACACACACACATACACAAACACACTCGTACACAAAACCCACCCAGCTCCTGCCCTTGGGTAATTGTGGACTTTGATACACACTGTTTTAATTGCTCTTATTACGTATGGGCTGATGAAGTGGAAAATTGTCCACCATCATATATTCTTTTACCTTCTTAATTTTTTTTTCACTGAATTTCTTTCCTTTCTCATTTATCAAGATTTTTTTTTTCTTCATTTACTGCTTATATTTTTATTGTTTTTGTATAGTGGGGGATGTTGTTTTGTCTTGGGTTATGTTGATGATAGGCCTTGTGGTTGAGCGGTTGACACACACACACACACACACACACACACACACACACACACACACACACACACACACACACACACACACACACAAGCATGATCAAAACAGCATGCTGGAGTAATAAAGAACTCATCACTTTGTGCCGAAGCCATGAGCCGATCTCCTTTCCAGAATGGAAACGAGAAACCAGAAACCCCCGTCCTGCTCAATCTGGGTTTTATCTCCTCAGAATGGCTGTCAATTATGATTTACATGGTTTAAATGGTTCTTAAACTCTTTTAGCTGGCATACGTTTATGATTTTCATTCATGTCAGTACTTTTTGTGTTTGTGTGAAAGGTCGGCTAGGGAAACGCGTATGCCTTCACGGGGGTGTTTACAGGAACGAGTGTGTGTGTTTGTGTGTGTGTGTGTGTGTGTGTGTGTGTGTGTGTGTGTGTGTGTGTGTGTGTGTGTGTGTGTGTGTGTGTGTGTGTGTGTCTTGTCTCATTGACCTTTTACAGTAGGCGGCCAGACTTGTAGTAATCTCAGGCCTCAAACCTCTGTTTGTCTTCATCAGTGACATAATCAAGACTCAGGCACAGATACCTCGATTGAGTGGAAACATGCCAGAATAGAAAAAGGTTTCACAAAGCTGCGCAGGATGAGGTGATGAAGCACCGCCCCGAGACTTGATTAGCATGTTTGTATGCTAGTTTAGCATGAACGGTGGCTCATTCTGATATGTGCTGTCGCAGAGAATTAGCAAACTAGAGGGAATTAGAGGGAAAGTAAGAATTAGCGACACATCTGCTTCAGCTATTCTGACACTACTTTGACGCTCGGGCTAGTCTAAACATTAGTGTTCTCCGGGCCAAAGGGGGGCTGTTTGGCTACGAGATTTTTGTGAGTTGTCAAAATAAAGGTGGCAAAGGTCCAGTACTGAGAAGATCAATACACAAACATACCTTGATGAACTTTTGTCTTGTGAAGTCTCAGGAGCCATTTGTTTCTCTTTACAAATGCTGCTACTTTATAATAATCATATAGTAATAGTAGCAATGCTATAAGAAATATATTTTAAAAAATTTATTATAAAGTTCTAATCTGATTGCAAACCTTTTCCCTAAATGTTTCAGCTTACTAAATGTACTTTCTCTTACATATAAAGTTGTCCATACGAACCAAAAATGGTTGTTTTTACAAGCTGCCTGCTCCTCCTTGTGAAGGTATCAGATTTTAGCAGCTATGAGCTAATATTTTTATGAGGTAATGCTTGTTCTCCGTTCCCACTTTGCAGTAAACTTACTGGAGATTTGCTTGTGGTTACATTCAGCTGCAGTGATGCCAGTGTTTTTTGTCTGACTGTATATTGTTAATATTATAGTAATAAAATTGATATTTGTGTGTCTGTATGTGTGCATGTATCTGATCTAATCTGTCTGAAGAATTAATGTTCATTAATATTTACAGAAAAATTACAATAGAGAATAGCAATATATCAACAGACAAAGATAAAAAGCTAAAAAAAAAAAATAATTTGAAGATGTAGCTTTATAAGAGAACAACAAAGTACAGATATAGGGTATGATTGGGTAAGAGTGTGAAAGCGATCTGAGCAAGAAGTATCCAGCCACAGGAAACTTTCTAACAAGGCCCCTCTGACAGTTCCTGGAGACGAAGGCTGTCTTGAGTGTTTAAGAAGGAGGTAAATCTGTCATTTCTCCCTCACCACATAGCAGCTGGAAAATATTAGCCTGTCCTTCCAAACTCAGGAGATAACCCGTCTCCAAGACCACCTCGACCTAACCCCAAGACCCAAAGACACAAAGTCCTGACTGTTGTGACACGTCCCTCTGTTTTACTTTTTGACACCATCTGGCTTTAGGATTTTTTCTTCCTCTAATTCATTTAACACTATATAAGTAGGTGAAGATCATTGACAGGATGGGATGACGTGGGTTTAAAAACCGCTGATGTACTTGAGATATTCTCCATAGTAAGCATCCTGACGATGATGAAGGGAGAGAAGAGGGAAAACAGAGAGTGAAACTGAATAAAGGAGACATTAGAGACTAGCTATCTGCAACAGGCTTGCCAAGGCCCGTTGAGTCCTAAAGTTGTAGTTTTGACATGGCCTGAGTCCCAGGTCCTGGAGATAGACAGCATTTTTCATCCTGTCTGACAGTTATCTCCCTCTCGGAATTACCCTCCTAATATATCCCCTTTCATCGACCAGGAGAGAGCTCCAACAGAGAGAGACAGGGATAGAGAGAAAAAGGGAGGGTGAGGGTCTCTGTTTTGTCTCAGGGATAAAAAGGTGGGTTTCTGGCAGCAGCCAGGGCCACACTCGAGCGAGGAGGGACACAATGTCCCCTCTGTCTTACACAGAAAGGAGCTCCTGACAGGAATCAGCTTTCAATTAGCTCTCGTTCCCCCCCCCCCCCCCCCCCCCCCCTCGTTCATTCTAACCTCCCTCTAACCGGAGGCCCGGCCTGTTGCCCAAGCCCCAGATCCACCGCTAGATTATAGGCAACCTTGTGACAACCAAATTGGACCTTATTTATAGGTAATGGTGTCTCCAGCCGCCACATGCCTGATCCTATGTTCCTCATCACCATGGAGAGAGGCACAAAAAGGCGGAGTGCCGCACCATTAGGACGTGAAATCGTCACAATTACAGTCTGCAGATGAGAGACGAATGCCTTGTTCCACTCACCTTAACGTGTCATTACTTTTGCTATATATAAATTCAATTTTTTTCTCTAAAAGTGTTTTTTTTTTAAGTGTAGTTGGCATGACAGGCTTTTAGGTCAAGAGTCAAGAAGGCGTAGTTCTGCAGACCAATGAAATTCACCTCAAGATTTAGATAGTTGATGTTCGTGTGAAAGGTTGTTCTGAGGTTACAAGCAAAGGAAAAGCAATGTGTCATTTTATATTATAATTACTGCAAAATCAAAGCAGTAAGATACATCTTGATGTCAGAATGGCCTGTTTTCTTAGTATTACATTCTCGGGTATTGAAATATCTCATATTTGCTGTTTCTGTAGTATCTCGTTATTATACTTTCTCATATACGGAGACTTGTTTCAGAGACAAAAGGCTGTCTCTCCTCAGCATGGCTCAGACAGTGATTGCCTATGTGGGGATGGATAAGAATGCATGAGCCAGAACAACAAGCATTGTGTGGGGCTCTGAGGGCTGTCGGAGCAGGTGTTGTCCACTGGGACCGGGCTTTGGCATCAGAATAGAATCAGGATATGAATATAGGGATATTGTGCCCTCCCGAGCACCTGCAGACCCCCCAGACAAAAGGCCACGAAGGGGGAGAAAAAAAGAACAGGAAAGGCAATCCTGCTTCAGCGGATACATTCCAGTGTACATCCTCTCAACAAATCGGATGGGAGAAGAGCATGCTTTTTTTTTTTTGGAGAAAAATACACACACACACACACACACACACACACACACACACACACACACACACACACACACACACACACACAGACACACAGACACACACACACACACACACTCCCCAACATCTTGCTACGGGTAATCATTTCTTCTCAACAACTTTTCCTCTCACATTTATACTCTTATACAATCTCTGTCCTATTGTACCTGATAACAAATTTAACAAATGTATTTGCTTGGATGAAAATAGACTATAACCTATCAGCAGTTTAATGAAAATATGTTTCCAAGCTGCTCTATATGTCATAAAGTCCATCTTTTCTTAACTAAGAGGCCCCAAGCCCCCTTTCAGAGCTTAGTGATTCGCCACACTCGCCCTGCCCGTGATCCCTATCGGTGGGGTGACGATGTAAGAGTCCTGCAGACAGAACCAGATTGAATTCTGAGCCAGGCATGATGACTGATATCTGCCCAGCACTTCTGACCACCCACCCAGACAGCACCTCTCTCTCTCTCTCTCTCTCTCTCTCTCTCTCTCTCTCTCTCTCTCTCTCTCTCTCTCTCTCTCTCTCTCTTTTTCTATCCCTCTCTCTTTGCCGTCCCATTCCACTGCTTCCTACTGCAAGCTCTTCAAATGCACTTGTAGGAATGACTGCCCCAAAGCTATGCGATACTGCCGGAGTTCACAGCACAGACCAGTACAACATTCTGTAGCTTCCTGCTAAATTGAGCTTTCGAGTAAACACCATCTGACTGTGCCAGGTTTTTTTTGTACCTCGTCAGTGATGTGGGTTTGGTAGCAGAGCATGATCACATTTAAAATCGAACGAGGCAGGCTAAAATTCAGAAATTCCTTCTCGTGGAATGAGCCGCAAATCTGAATCTGTTTTACCTCAGAAAAGTTGGGCATTATGTAAAAATGTTATATACTTTTTTTGTAATTCAACTTTTTTTATTGTTCAACAGTCAAAATCTTTGTAAATTTCCACAGTATTCAATATTCAACTTTCCAATTATATATTCAGCCACTAGTCACCATCAATGGAAATGGAATGGAAATTAAACAGTTGTTAAGCACTTCTGCTCATCACACAATTTTTTCATGTTGCCGAAAATTATCCCATATTTTATTTTTATTTTTTTTATCCCTCACTTTGCCGTCTCCTCAGTATGCCCTCATATGACAGTTTTAATCATCTCATCCATCCAAGCTTTCAGATAAGGGATGTTGGGGCATTTACAATTGCATCAGATTACCCTGGCAGCTGTGATACAACCAACTGTAATAAGAGTTAATTTCTTTTTTTAAATGTTAGGCACCTCTATAACTGATATTTGTGGCTCCTCAGGTAAAGTAAAGCCCAGCCACTCTTTAAGTATTCTAAAAATTCTACGCCAGAATGGTTGAACTAAAGAACATTTCCAAATCATATGCACATACATGACCTCTTTTTCCTTACCACAATAATATACTTAAACCTTTCTGGTGACAGTAAGTGACATATCTTATGTCACTCTGGTGACATATCTTATATGTGCACTACCGAAAGAACAATGAAGAACTTCTCAATGCTAGCACAAGGAAGAGGGCTTTCTTGCTTGACAGGCAATATGATTGACATTGAAGCTACCTCCTGGTTGTGATTGGTAGGATGTTGGTGGTCCGAATAATTTTGGCGGTCTTTTCGTCTCGAGCGCATATGGTGCTACAAACACTGATTGATTGGCAGCTGCCGAATTCGAGGAGAACACATATAACTAAAAGTGCACAATCACCGACTCTACATCTGAAGAGTGTAGTAAATATTATGAGGTGCGAGGAGTACGTAGTCCATGCAGCACTGCATGTGGTGACCCCTTGCGTTATCAGGCGTGTAGAGAAGTTAGCGCAGTAAACACGAAGTCCCTTAAGGGATTCGAGCCAACGGTTTGATCAGTGATCCCACCCTTCAGAAGCGGCAGATTGCTGTGTCCCTGTGCCCACCGCCATTCCCGGGAGACCGAGACACAGCTCTCCTGGCTATCACGCACAGAGCGCCGCAAGCGCACTGGAAAGTAGGGTGTGGGGGGGTGAGGTGGTGGTGGTTAAGAAAGATAAGGGCACGGGGGTTTTGTAAAGCAGAGCTTGACTTTCAGGGCACAGGAAGAGGGGATGAATAACCCAGAGAAATGGAGGAGGAGGGCGGCTGAAACTCCACACCTCGGCCACATCTGATAACAGACCTCGCATTAAAGTTAGTGTAAAAGAGAAGGTTAGCGGTAAAATGTCAATAACGGCCATGAGAGAGAAAACACAGCAAAGGATCCAGTGAGAGAGTTTCGAACCGGTGACTTTTTTGACAAGCAGCTCCATCAGCTGGCAAATCCTATGCGAACTTGGAAGCGTGCCGGCCGAGCGTGTTATTTTTTGTTATTGGCATATTGATTAGTTATGACAAATGATCTGCAGGGAAAACTCTATGCACTCATTGATGGCATCGGTTTTACTCCCTGTTTGTCCAAATCAATACATTGGGTCTACTCGAGATCATTATTGTTTGTATTGGAGGATTTGCGTTACAGCTGAGTATCCCTACTGGCTCTTGAAAAAAAAAAACTAAAATCCTTATTGGCCATTGTTAAAAATATTTTACATCCGAAGCCAAAATAAACATATTTGTTGGTTGATAAAACTTTTCATATGTTGTGCTCTAAGACATATAGACTATAAGCCTGGAGATAAACTGCCCTTTAAGTGTGGATAAAAAGTTTGCAAATGATGGCGCTATCAAAACAAGACTATCGTATGAATAAAAATAACGTAACATATCCCATCTCAGGATAATTGCGTTATTGGACGAAATCGGCACTTGGCATGCAGAGCGAAGAAGAGGGGAAAAAACACTGTCTCCATCTGTGGCGCATTACCGTGCTGGGACACTTTGATGACAGGTATTTACTGACACCGGGGCTGAGAGGTGGGCCCAGCCGAATTATTTTACAGATTCCACAGTAAAACGGTCAGCTTGAAAAGATGAGATTCACCGCAGGAGACAATGGCCAACCACTGCGATCTGATTACGCCTTGCCCCTTCACGGGTAAGCTGAGAGGGCCAGGAAGTGCCCCCGGGAGCAGAGCACGAGGCCTTGGAAACATTTGGCTATCGAGATGAGGCTCGTAAAGTTATCTCCTCTGCACACGTGCTTGCACATTGCAGAGTACACTCTATACACTGTCTGTGGCTGCGAACTTTATGGCAATATGCAAGACTTTTGAATGGGTCCAACTCTAGTTCTATTATATACACATTGTTTTTAAATGTGCATGTGAGTGTGCGTGTGATTACAAGAGACATGTGTGCGCACGTGCTCCTTTCCATCGAGGCATTCTCAGGTGTTTATCACACACTTCTGTTTTCCATCTCACGCTGCCAGTGGCTTTATTCTGCTGAGGGTTTTTTTCTCCAGTAGCCGTTCCTGATTGTGTTTACGCTTGGCTCTCGGTGCTCAGAGCTGAACACAACCTTTTGATTATTTGATCTGTGTTTGCTCTTGTGTTGCACGCTTCCACACCGACCGGCCGGACGTCAGTCAGTGGAACTTGCGCCTTCAATCTATCAAACACCTCCAGTAAAAGTGTTTTGATCCGCACTAAAGCGCGACTGCAGTGCACAATGTATTCAATGGTGCCTCGATAGTTACTCGAAAGACTGCAGCCCAATAGCCCGGGCCTGAGTTTGCGGCAGTTTTCCTCATTGGTGGATCGTCAATTTCCACAATTTCCAATTTTCCATCGTCAGATTCAAACAGGCGTAGAAACAAGAGCTTGAGGAGTGTGTGTTTGAAGCAGGCGGTTGATGCCACACACTCAGTGGCCTGGGGTCTACGGCATTCAGTCCATGGAAACGCTATCTGATGAAGCCTGTGTATGTGTTTTGGTGTGTGTGTGTGTGTGTGTGTGTGTGTGTGTGTGTGTGTGTGTGTGTGTGTGTGTGTGTGAGTGACGTAGGCCTGTCTTCATTCAGGCGGTACTCAAATAGCCGGCTCAGAAGAGGCGCTGGGGCCAACGGGTCAGTGCCTATCTTCCCCTTCAGCCCAGATCGCTTTTCAGGACAGAGCGGGGACAGCGCCGGAGTGAATTTCAATCGCCCAACGCTGCCTATTGTACACTTGCGCTGGCAAGCAGCAACAGATACAAACGCTAGCCTAGAAGTGGGGGAATATGTCCGGGTACTCTACACCAGGCCAGACCACCACGATCAGAGCGGCTAAGCCGACGGTTTTGAGACACGCGAGATAAAAAAAAAAGCTGTCCCAGACAAAAAAGTCATTCTGTTCCCTTTCCCTTTTCTGTCCTCTCTCACTTCTTCCCCTCACTATCCATCTCTTAATCCAGTGTGTGAAGTGAGTGAACGGGTCGGTGTTTGTAAGTCTATGCTGCTTTCCTGACTACGTGTCGACAGAAAACACCGGTTCATGAAGCTCCCTGGCTTTAAATTGTCAAGAAACATCCTGTTGTTGTAAATAATTCGAACAAGTCACGACTGCAGGTGAAAATTCCACAGCAGGTCATTCTGTTCACTTTTTAAAGGTGTAAAAAATTTTTTTTTTTTCACTATACAGCTGTTGAATTAAGATGGGATTGGTTCGATTTCTGTCTGTCAGTAATACATGTGATATGAAACAGACGTATATGTTGTTGCGTGCATTTGCATTTTTTTTTTTTACACAGGAAAAAAAAGGATCGAACCCGTAGCCTCTAGATTTTCCTTCCATTAAGGTTGTAGCCTGGAGATGAATCGAAGAAGCAAACATCCTTACAAATATTCCTGGGGGTCATAATGCGGAGGGTTCAGGCTCCTCGGTCCACCTGCAAAAAAATGAAGCCTTTTCATGGATCAACAAATCCATCAGCATCTTTTTCGTTTTCCTTCCCTCTGAGCAGAAATCTGAGCAATTATTTTTGACATGTAACATCAATAATCTCATTTATTTTCTTCTCCGCAGCCCCCCCCCTCTTCGTCAGGCTCCTAGAGCAGGGGGCCTGCACGCCTTCCGTCCCCTCGTCTGTGTCTGGGGGAAATGTGAGAAAGAGCACTCGATAAAACCAATTTTTTGCACCATCGATCCCACAATTGTTTTATTCCTCTCCCTGTGTTTTCTCTCCCTCTTCCTCTCGTCCTCTGCCTTATGGAAATGTTATTGACGGTGGCTTGGTGTTAAATTATTAAGTAAAATGTTAGCAGATGCTGGGGATGTGTGAGCGTGCAACTGGGTTTGTAATCTGTGTGTGTGTGTGTGTGTGTGTGTGTGTGTGTGTGTGTGTGTGTGTGTGTGTGTGTGTGTGTGTGTGTGTGTGTGTGTGTATGTAAACACGCTAAGGTCGCGTGTGTGTTTTGTAAAGAGCAGCAGGGACACACACAGTCCCTGAGATGAATAGCCAGAGGAGAGCGGCATGCTGAAACAGACACTAATGGACAGGAGTCTATTGGACTTGGCATGCTGCCACTGGACAGTTTTTCGAAGCGTCCCTCTGTGCTGGGGTTTTAACCTGGCAGGGAAGAGTCGCTCTTCCTCCGGCTTCGCTGTGACGATCAATCGGGCTCGGCCGAAGCCATTTCAGCCGTGTTTAGCACCATTGTGCTCTTGATGGATTTCTTAACCAGTTGGCTTTGCTGAAAGTTTCTTGTTTACCCCTATCATAGTCTAATGAGGGCTGACATTTGGGTGCTTATTGGCTTCCAAAGTGCCCTTACAGTCTTTTATAATAGCCTCGTGGCTAAAGGCTAATGTGTGTGTGTGCGTGTACAGGAGAGTTGGCTCACACAGCAGATGAGTGCCAGGGGGCTCACAATACAGCAAGAGCAGTGTAATAAGTCATCCTCTTATTATGCTTTTTTTAATTAGTGTTGTTTAGTTATGAGTCCCGTGTGAACTTTTCGTGCAGCAGCACCATGTGTGTGTGTAATAGTGTCTGTGTGAGTGTGTGTGTTCAAATCATTAGTCAATTTGCTTTTGGCCTCATTTACATATGCACACGTGAGGCCTAAATTAGTTCTGATTAATTGTTCTCACTACGGGGGTAAATGGTTTGCTGTGTGTTCGGTTGTGTGTGTTTATGTGTGTGTGGGTTGGGGGGGGGGGGTTGCTCTGGTGTTTATCTCAAACATGCCCCTTCGAGCCGCTCCTGGCGATGGGGTCAGAGCTGGAGCCCAGGGGGCAATAACCACAGTCTTTGTTTGAGAGGGTAATTACCCGAACACACAAACATGCGCCGATGAACAAACACAGAAGAGCTCAGGACAAACATGCAAACATGATCCTATCCACACACCCACACATTCACACACACACACAAGGAAAGTAAGAGAAAGAGAGAGAATGTACAAATCATGGCTTCCCGCACAAATACGGCAACCGTACCATTAATGTTTGAATAGTGAAATACAAATGCTCACATGTCCCTTAAAATCACATGACCTTTCAGATAGACAATTTCCCATGTATAATAAATGATTACCATAACAATTTTTGATGAGTGCATCATTATTAGCAGAATCATTCTCAAATTGTAAAGAATGATGGGCGTAAATAAGTGTATTGCGTTTTGGATCCAGTCACATGAAGACATTATGCATGGTCAGCATACATTTTAAGGCAGTCTGTTGTCATGACTCACGGCACACGCACTCAGCCACTCAGCAAGGGGCGATAAAGAGGCATTGAGGGTGCTGATGCAGCCACATTAGGTAATGAGGTTAGTAAGAGCCAAGCGCTGACTGATAACCTGTGAACTCTGGGTCTAGCAGGGGGGAGCAACATTGATGTTGATGACTGCAACCACAAAACTATGAACACGCATTCTCCATCCACCAGTAACTAACACCATTATCATGTTTGGGGAAACTTGTTTACTGCACACTTTCGGTAAACAAGACCAACACCGATAGTACACTCATAAATCTGGATCCTGAATTGTACATGATATGGACAAAAGTTTGCGAACATCAGACCATAAGAATATCCTATTTCTCATTTAAAATAAATTTGCAGAGCCTTCATTTTTCTGGGAAGATGTTTCACTTAGACTTGTATGTGTAAAAATTTGTGCTCATTTAGCTGCAAGGGTGTTAGTAAAGTCAGGGACTGATGTAGGTCAGGTGAGGAGGCATGGGGTACCTTTCCAATTCATCCCAGAGGTGTTCAATAGGGTTGAGGTCAGAGCTCTATAACAGGCCACTCAAGATCTTCCATTTACATTTATGGCATTTGGCTGATGCTCTTATCCAAAACAACTTAGCTGGTAAGTGTTAAGAACCTTGCTCCAGGAGCAAGCGGTGAGTGCTTGGTGGTACTGGGTTTTTAACCCACGACCTTCTGATCCAAAGTCCAATGCATTATAACCAATAAGCTACCTCCTCTCTCACTAAGATCTTTCATTCCAACCCAAAACATATCTTCATGGATATATCTTCTGGATTTGGCTGGCTGGCTTCTGGAACAGGTTTGGATCTCATAGTTTAAGTAAAGGGAAATTTTTATTCAATTGCAGCCAAAGGCATTTTATAGAATCGTGTGCTTTCTATTTTGTGGTAACAGTATGGAAAATAACCACATATGGTTGAAAGTCAAGTGTCCCAATACTTTTGTCCATATTGTGTAGCTAGGGGCACAGGAGCATGCCAGAGCTGTTTAACATAACATCAGACATTCTGGTGTGAGTTGCCAACCAGCTTCTTTATAAAACCCATTGGTGTGCTCTGGTTTCAGTGGTTCCCTCTCTTCCTCGCCCAGCAGAACTCCAGTGACCAGAGGTTAACTCGCGTCTCCCCGCTGAGTCCATTCTGAAATGAAACTAAAACACAGCTGTTTTTCCCCTTTCAGCAGGTCAGCTTAAGCAGCAAGCAACTTTTTCTTTGCGAGAAGGAGAGAAAATGCACTCTTAGGTGAATTAGAACCGGGGAAGAAAAATAGCAAGGGAAGAAAAAAAAAAATCAAACAAAGTTTGTGTTCAGGTTGGAGGAGAAGGTCTGAGGTGATTAAGTGAGGTCGATGATCGAGCTAAACAAAAGCTAGTGCTGTGTTCAATCAATCTCAATTGTTCTCACTTGCTGAAGATCCCTGGAGCAGACAGACATGGAGCTGATAGAGCGCTGTGTCAGGTGTCATAGCTCTACTCGCTGTGTGTGTGTGTGTGTGTGTGTGTGTGTGTGAGAGAGTGAGTGAGAGAGTGAATGTGTGATCATTGGTGTGATGTCTAAACAACCATGTCTGTGTTATCTGTTGTCAGCTGCAGGCACAGAGGTCTGTTCACACCTCGTCTCATTCGGACCTATCAGAGAAGCACTGGAGTACATCACATTTATCTCCTTCAACCTCTCTCCCTTTCTCTCTCTCCCATCTTGACTATTTGCAATTCCTATAAATACTTATTTCCTGTTTTATACCTTAGAGATGACTGTAAAAATTTCATGATTTATAAAATTTGATGACTTGATCGGCATGTTTCCATGGTAACCTCAATGTTGCTATTATGCTCATGTAAAATTGGGTTGAATCCATACAGAGGCACAAGTTAAAAAAGTGTGATCCTCAGTGATGACCAAACATCGGGAAGAAAATTCTAAATAGACTGCATTTGGACCCATCCACCCCCCATCCTTCACTCCGCACACACCCATTGATTAGCGGCCTGGCTCTCCTGCTGGCCCTAATGGAGCTGAGAGCCTGATCGTGTGATCGCTGCATCTCTTTTGTGATGCCTCGGCTCCGACCTGAAAGCAGCCCGAGTCTTGCAATCACCCTAATGCACGAGTGTCGGCCATTACTGTCAACCGCGCTAGCGTGGCGTCCATACATTAATCCCCCGTAACCCCGGGCGACCCCCCTTCATTCCCGGACGGATTAATGCACGTCCCGGGGCTTGACTGACACGCTCTCCATACCGGCTTAAACACTGAGTCGATGGCCGCTGTGCTCGATTAGACGTGCGGCTTAATTAAAAGGTCCGTCAGATATATGGCAGCTCCAAGTATCTGTCATGGCGTCAGATGAAGGGTGAAGGTTAAGGCCAGAGGGTGGCAAGGTGAAGTCCAACAGTAGCAATAAACATTTCTCAAGCTCTGGGCAGAGGAGCTATCACTCAGAGTGATATATATATCGTAAGCCAGTGACCACAGAGGAAAGAAAAAAAAGGAGGGGAAGAGAGAAGTCAGAGTGAAAGAGGAAAAAAGGCGTTAAAACCGGCACTTAGAGCAAATCGAGCTGGAGGTACAGGGCCGAGCTCAATGGCTTGATTGTTCAAGGCTTGACGGCGTGCCAGAAAGCTGAGAAATATTAAATAGCGGGGACGTTAAACAATGGTTTACACAACAGTAAAACAGAACCCGCTCCTCCTGTCTTTATAAAGCGACGGTTTTACGAGGCGCTTGCACCACTGCAGGGCCTGGGTGAGAGCGAGAGAGCGTTTTTTTTTTTTTTACATTCTGATCTTAACCTCCAACAGCAAACAAACCCTCATAGATCGCAATGGCACAGATAAACACCGCATTACACAAGGAGAAAACGTTCAGAAGAATGTAAATCGATAGTTCTGAAACAGCACAGTCGTTCCTGTTTAGCCGCATGGATTCTTCAGTTTTGTTAGTTTCAAATGATTCCTGAGAAGAACAAACAAATTTCTCTAAATAGTTTTCTTTTATAGATTAAGAACATCAGGGGAGTGGGGTGGACCGTTTAATGGAACCGAAATCGCAGTAGACAAATTTGTTTTTTTTTTCTTTTTCTGGTTGAATTTAACTTCTCGTCTCCACACTCAAATACTTAGGACGAAACAATATCCAAACATTAGAAGCGTAAGACGTTTTTTTTGGGGGGGTTTTCCTGTGTGAGGCCACTTTAGACTCCAATGTTACCAAACATAGGAGCTCATTAGAGAAGCTTGACTCATGTGTTTCCAATCAGAGAGGGAGTTCAGGTTTATCTGCTCCTCTCTCTCTCTCTCTCTCTCTCTCTGGCTTTTTCTTTTTTTTTTCCCTCCCTCTCAAAGTTCTCACTCACAATTGGGTTGAGATCCGCCCAAAATTACTGTGCATGTTTTATTCTAACATCTTGCCTCTCTTAGACGAATCGTGAAAAGAATTTTCTTCATGCTAAATTTCAGGAGGAGACATGAATCGCTCAAAGGCAGCTCTGGGTTATAGCTTTTCTTTTTTTTTTTCATTTACAGTTACACTCAGGCTTGGGTTACAGCCTCTACGCTAACTTCAGGTGCTGTCATCTGGCTTTCTTTTAACCTACTGGCCATTTGTACTTGACCATCTCCTTAACTGCATCCCTGTGTAAAACCAGGTGTGTTAAGACGTGACTCTAAAAGCTGGGGCTGGAAACATTTTGCTCAGTAGCCACAGCATATGCACAACATACACAATGTATTTTGTGCCGGTCTGTCGCTATGTGAGAGGACAATAAAGCTGGCCTGAGCAACACAGGCTATCAGCACTTTCACACTCCAGCCCAGCTGGTGCCAACAAGTGCTAATGAGCTTCATTCATTTCGTCACTCCGCCTAATAGATGTTAGCATGCAGGCCTTAGCCGTGTTATTGCTTTTTCTCGCAGATTTTACCCGCACGCTAGCACCACTGAACACAATCTGTTCAAAACCACAAACCTGTTTTTACCCGAAACAGAGCAGAAGTGTTGGAGGGAGAGACGTTTTTTCTTTTTGGTGAGCCAAAGAGAAGAGAAGAGGCGGTCTTGGATTAATTAGCGTCATTCGCAAAAATCCTCCATCTCATTGCAACTGCAAGCGAGCCGTAATCGAACACTACTTCATGCTCGAGGAATTCCCAGGCAGATGCGACGGCCAGGCCCAACTTGTCTGTTTACCCTCCATCACAGCGAATTTACAAATCGAGTCGGAGGAATTGGCGGGGGCTTTGAAACATTTGCGTCGTTGATTGTGTAGATTCAGTTTGATGTTGAGCAGGTATGCTGTCCAGCGTGCCTGCACAATTCTGTTTGGAATTGAAACCGTTCAGCCTGTTTTGAGTTAAGGAATAATTAGGAGTGTTTGCTCTCTCTCTCTCTCTCTCTCTCTCTCTCTCTCTCTCTCTCTCTCTCTCTCTTTCTCTCTTTTTTTCTTTCTCTCTCTCATGTTCAAAATTCTGCCGAGGATGGAAGAGCTGCTTTGTTTTTTCAAAGGAGTCTGAATGACTGCTCCCTAAATTGTCTTCATTCAGTTTGTATAGATCTGAAATTGTAAATAAATAGTACACTCGGTTTCCGAGCAAAGGAAATGATTAATGCCTTATTTTTGGATACAAATAAGTAGCTGTTCCTCAAAAGTCAGTTCAACTTTTACTATTGTATCGTTTAAAAAAAAATATTTTACACAAATTGAGTTAAAATACCACACATTTCCTGGAGTAGATTTCATTTCTCTGGCAGAGGTGTGCCGTTTGGAGGAATCTAAGCCGTTGGTCGGATGCCAAGAAAACGCGTGTTCGTACATTTTTTGGCCTCGCCAGATATATTGAGAATAGATGATCCCTTAGTTAGTAAGTGCTTTCAATAGCGAAACCATAATATAGAAGTGTATCCCACCCCTGACACTCGTATATAATTCTATTTGATGTTTCAATAAATAAATATTTGAAATTGTAATGTAAGACGGACTTTCAGGTTGGATTGTAATTTATGGTTTCCTGGTTTTGAGCCTCTTGCCCAGAGACACACAAATTCAGCAGCTGCAGAAACTACACACACACACACACACACACACACACACACACACACACACACACACACACACACACACACACACACTGAGAGAAAGAGA